>NW_027106548.1:172617-173023 GCF_000696795.3 Halyomorpha halys
TATACCAACAATACATTGTGGAATCTACCTCAATATCTCAGATTTGCCATATTCTCATTACATTTGCAATTTTATTCTATTTTATTTATTTATTCATATTAGTATTTGTTAAATAGTAATCCTTCGTAAAATCCTTAATGCTCCTTACTTTGTCACAAATCAAGTCATCCATCAGGACCTCTATGTTCCCATATGTTGCCGATTTGGCCAGAACCAGATACCAATCCTTTCGTAGTAAACTTCTCAACCATCCAAAACCACTTGTTTCTAACCTGGCTTCTCCTTCATTACCTAATAATAAGTGGGTAGATACTCCACATGTTTTTATCATGTCACTATGTCACCTACAGCAAATTTACTTGTTGTATATATGTGTATACAGTTGTAAATATCAATAAATAAATTA
>NW_027106548.1:173073-174060 GCF_000696795.3 Halyomorpha halys
ATTTACTTGTTGTATATATGTGTATACAGTTGTAAATATCAATAAATAAATTATTAAAAAAAAAAAAAAAAAAAAAAAAAAAAAAAAAAAAAAAAAAAAAAATTAAAAAAAAAAAAAAAAAAAAAAAAAGTATTTGACAAAGGCATAATAGCATGGAACAGTGTGATAACCAATAAGCCATGATAATGTGAATAAGGTTGGGAATTTTTTTTTTCAGAATGTTTTTAGAATTAATTTATAATGAATGGAATGTGATTTTTAATTGATAGATTCTTGAACATGACCGCAATGCTCAAAATGAAGGAGTATAAAGATAATAAAAAGGTGTGAGACTATTTTGATATTTTAGTTATAACTGATAAACAAACCTGTTTCAAATAAGATATTTCATAATATATAAAATTATTCCAGTCTATTGTATATAATGTATCTTCACAATTTTCTTTTTGTCTCTATTAGAGACATCTTATACATAATACATACATTTTTATCACCAACTGCTTTTTTAAAAGTATGTATGTAAGCAATCAGGAATTAATCCTGCTGGAGTAAGTATATTTTAAAGTACATTTTTACAATTTATAATTTTTATTTTTTACAACCGAGTTTTTGATAAATTTTTGAAAACCTTCATAATTCACAGTCTATTTTGTAAATACTGTATATAAGAGTGTAAATGTGACTAGAAATTAAATTATTTTATCATTATGTTACATAGTTTGATTATGTTCCTTATCTTTATACTTCTGTTTGTATATATTTTAGGAGAGATTTTTTTTTTCATTCTTTTATTTATTTTTATTTTATTTTTGTATGAATGTGATCATTCATCACAATTACCAATTGCACACAAGTGTGTAGAAGATTGTAATATCTATCAATAAATAAAAAGTATTTAATGATTGGAGAAGTTTGTCGGGGGGTGCGGTCAGCAAAGAACAACATAAATAAACAAAACCATATTTATTTATTTTATGCCGACGTTTC
>NW_027106548.1:175685-177048 GCF_000696795.3 Halyomorpha halys
AAAATAAAAAAAAACTCTCAGCACTGAAACTAAAGCTAGTTAAATTTACTATAAAATAGTTAATAATGTTTATCTTTGCAGGAGTAGTAGTTTTTATGATATTTGACAAAATAAACTCACAAAATATTAATTTGTAGTTGTTCGTATAAAATGTAGGATTTTTGAAATCCTCTAGATCCATAAGACGCAAATATGTCTGCCAACACTCAAAATAAAGGAAATTTAACTTGTTATGAAGTAGTTATCTTCACTTATCTTCGTATGGGTAGTAGTTTTTATGATATTTACATATGAATATAAATTTGGCAAATGACAATTTGTCCGAACATCTATAAATTAATTTATTTTAGCAAATTTCATGAAAACTACTAATCCTACGGAAATAAACGTCATAAACTACTTTATAGCTCATTAAACTAGTTTTAATTTGAGTGTTAACAGACATCTATACGTCACATAGTTCCTGAGATATAGACTTTATTACTGTATTTCAGTACATTCTGTACAACATTTTTATGAAATGTTGCTTTTTAAAAAATATATCTGGAGAACTACTGGACGTAAATAGCTCTATTAGGGCTAATATTTCAGCAAATTTACTCTACTATATATGATGTTCTCTTAGATTTTCTATTGTTGTTGGTAGTTGTAAAGATACACAGTAACCCCAAATAAAAAAAATATTATTTTTAACGTTTTAAAACAGCCACCATTTTTTATTCCCTCTACCTATACTAGGCAGACTCATCAATTTTGACTAGTTTTTATACCTAGTTTTCAATTAAGTAATAAAAAATTGGTGTGAAATAACTGCCTTTTTTCTCTTCTTGGGCTCTTGTACTAAAAGTATTTCCGAAGGCTGCGGTTCGGTGGGCAGCTAGTTTTATAATATTAATAATTTTAATTATTCTGTTAATAATTTTTGTCACAAAACGTTTTCAAATTAATTATTTAGCCAAAGAGAATATTCTATTGGTAACTATTCCAAAAAATAAAATAAACCTAATTGACATTATACTGTGACCAGTGTTGGAGAGGGAATAAAAAAGGTATAGGTTGAAGTTGGAGCCCAGCGTCATTGGTATTCAGTTGTAGCATCTCTACTTTAAGAATGGACTGCACCGATGTGGCAGTTCATTCCGATGTTAGCTTTAGCGGGAATTCAAAGTCTCTATCTTCATTGAACAGATGTGGAATTGAGCGAATGAATTGAATGTAAACCAAGCTTCAAAGACCTTTAGGATTCAATCCACATTTTTGAATAAATCTAATTGGGAATTTTAATGATATTGTTTTAAAATATTTTGTTTATTTAAAAACAACAATAATAAATGATTATTTTTACAGCGGTCTAAATTTCCAA
>NW_027106548.1:179173-184048 GCF_000696795.3 Halyomorpha halys
GTTACAGCAGTTCACACGTGTTACATCTTATTCCTTCTTCTCTTTTTTTTGACATTTGACTTTCGCCGATACTTAACTTATATATATATTAAGGGGGAGAAATAGTATCAAAATATATTGAAAATATACAATAAATTTATTATTTTTAGTCTTAGCTTTTTACTTTTATTTCATGTTATTTATCCTCTTACTTTGTTACAATATTTTATTTGTTAGTATATTTTTGTAGCCCTGACGAAGCTCTGCAAACGTTGGCTCACAATAGATAGTTTAATTACTATTTGAGTTCACTTGGACCATTTTATTTTAATTTAAATACTTGTGTTATTATAAGCTATGACATATTTTATTGTTTATTATTGTGATATAATATTAGTTTTGCTGCTTTATACCGTTATAAGGCAGACAAACAAACAATAAAAGCTATTTGCCTTTCTGCTCAGTTAGGGAAAGCCATAGCCCACATCTCATCCCTAGGGTACACATTCTTAACGGCGTATAAAATCGAAGCTGTGTCCCTGTCGTTTGCTTTTTAGATATAGCAGGATCGATAGCTTATCATAACACAGTGCAATCGATAGCTTATCATAACACAGTACAATCGATAGGTTATCATAACACAGTACAATCTTCCAATTCTCCAAATTTTAAGGAAATAAGATAGTTGATAATGTGGACCACATGAATGGGTAGTTCAGTACCCAAGATTCGGTACTAAACAGTACCTTTTAAGGACGCACTGTTTTTAGAACAACGGTTGTACTTGTAGGTGATTTTTTCAAGATGTATTTTTTTATTGAATTTTTCTCTAAATAAGAGCTCCAGTTATAAGATTATATATTATAAGATGGAGTAAGATAGTTGACGATTGAGCATAGCTTATAGTAGATAATGCTATTTCCAAAAATTACTTTAAAAAAAAAATTCTTATTAGAACATACAATATTTGAAACAGCATCAGACTATATTAAGTGACGTATGTCACATTTACACCACTTTTCCCTCTGAAGTGGTTTTTTTTTTCAATTCAGAGAGAAAAAAAAATATGGCAAATAGATTTTAGAAAGATAGCCCGGGTGGCGGTCAATAAAGGTTTCAAAATAGTAAAAGAAAACTATTTATTGTTAACCAACGTTTCGCTCCACTTTACAGGGATTCATTAGGGCAAGTATTTCGATACCTCTATTAACCGCCACCAGGACTATCTACTTCATACGGTTTTTTTTTTTTTTAACTATCTTTTTTATTAGGTGTTAAATAAAAAACCCTTCGTTATTACGGTTTTATCTATTCAGTACAACCGGTTATTAAGAAAGAAACAGTATTTGATTCTTTTTTGGAACAAATATGAACTGTTTTTTTTTTTCAAAACCATAATTTTTTATTTATGAGAAAACCCTTTTATTACTAGGCAAAAACAGAAAATAAAACGAACGACTTAACAGATGTAAAAGGAAGATAATCTGGGTGCGGTACAAATAAGTCAAATGGTAATTAAACTAGTTATTAGGTCCCAAACGTTTTGCCCCACTTTGCTGGGCTTCGTCAGGGCTAAAAAGGATATAAAAAACTTAAGTAAATGAAGTAACAAAGTAAGAGAATAGAAAACATAAAATAAAAGTAAACTAAGGTGTGACTAAATATAATTTAAAATATGTGAACATTTATCTAAAAATTAAAAAAGTAAATAAAATAAAATAAAACATTTTTATATAATTTTTTACATATTTTAAATATTCTGATACTTTGTAACATTATTTCAGTTCTTCGCATCTTTTTGATCCCCGATGAATCCCTGCAAGGTAGGACGAAACGTAGGCTCATAATAAATAGTTAATTTACTAATTGATGACCTTCCTATCCCTTTAGTCCTTGACCTCATACCATCCAAATTCGCAAATTTCCATATAAACCTTTCCAACCATCCTAAACCTTTGGTTCAAACCTTATCGTTCCACCCATCTCTACAGCCCACCTCGAAGGTTGAAACGGCAGTGGCCAAGAGAGACTTGTTGTAAAATAATAATGGACAATTGGAGTTCTGGCAATGGTCAGATTCTACACTCAAGTTGAGAGTTTGCGGCTTTAGCTGCGAGAAGGATGCGCTTGGATTTTGTGAGCTCTGCTCTACCCCTCACACGTGGGCTCAGGGATCCTCAGGTCGATTGTGTATTGAATGTAATGTAAATGTGATTAGAGATTTTTTTTTCATGCATATAGTTTGATTATGTTCATTTTCTTTTTTATTTATTTTTATATACTTTTTTCTTTCATTTTTTATTTATTTTTAATTCTTATTTTAGTACAAATGTGATCATTCGTCATTATTACCTATTTCCCACAACGGTGTGGCAGATTGTAATATTTTTCGAGACAATAAAAAGTTACTAATTGAGTTCTGTAGATCGCGCCTGGATCATCTTTTACATATTACACACGGCCACTCTACGATTTTCCAATTAGTTATTTTCGTAGTAATTACAGATTATAAATCATTATTATATATACACATATAAATAGTGAGGGGGACTGTAAGATATAACTATATTATATTGTACTACTGGGAGGGGGGGAGTATACGGAGCGAGTTAGAGGACCAAAGAGGAACATTGCTCAGGACCTCACAGAGTTACGGTCGCCCGGAGGACACTTGTAGAGAGAGTCTTTTATCATCTTCATCTCTTTCAACGGCTTCTCTCAGTTTCTCAGTTTTTGCTGTAGTGTCCTTTCTATCCTTTGAAGAAATATGCAAAGATATATTGATTACTTTTTTCCAAAACGTTCTTAAACCCAAAAAAAAAAAAAAAGACAAAATATAACTACAGTCTAATATAGTGTATGAAATTCTCTGTGAAGAAAACTGTGCGAAAATTGTCGAACAATATATAAAACGAAGGATATATAAACACAAATATATTAGTATCTCTATAAATCAGACCAAACTGCTCTCATTCACATTTCAAACAAACAGGACATAGATTAAAATTTGATGCACCAAAAACCATAAACCGAGAAATAACAACTCAAAGGATATCTAAAAAATAAAAATAAAACATAATAATGAAGCTATAAACGAATTATTAAAAATTAATAGTACATAGTATAATTTATGATTAATAACTATTACAGTTATAAATATTGCTTAGAATTTGTTATACAACTAATCAGAGGTATATGCCATTGAATAGAGGTGGGAAATCTCGGTAGGGAGTTTTCTTTGGTTTTCCAACACCTAATCGTTCTTTCTAACAAATAGTCAGTCTGTTATTTCTCTTTTAGATTTTATCTCTTTATATTTAATGTCTTTTATGATGTCTTATGTATTTATTAGGTTAGACTAACATTTTTTAAAAAATTTATTTAATGTAATTTACAACTGTACAAAATAATACAATAAGTAAATATGTAGTATGTTTCATATACACTTGAAAATCTTGGGAAGGAACCACCCATTGGTGGTACTTCAAACATTAATTTAAATTAAAAGGTCCCGTGGCCATCTTCTTTTCAGACGCCTCGGAGGATTATCAGGGATTGTTAAGGATGAAAGATTAAGAATTAATGGGTTAGGATGGTTAAGGAGTTTGGAATAAAAAGACGCATATCTGTTTGGGCCAATTCTGCAACGAATGGGATGTTATGGTCTTTGTGAATGAGTTTATTTGTAACGTAATAAGGAGTAAGTTAGACTAACATGAATTTAAATTTTGTACATCTGATATAAAGTACATTTATGAAACAATAATAAAATTCAAATAGAAAATTAGCCAATGTAGAGAAAAATGAAATGTTTCTACTAAAATGCTGATCTCAGCACATTCTACCTTCACATATCGAAAATTCCTTCAAGAATCGAAACTCCACCAGCAATATCGACAAACAGTTCAGTATTAAATTAAAGAAATCCGCGGAAATGTTTAAGAAAGTGAAAAGGAAATTATATATAAATGAACGAAAAGAAGAAAAAAATATTAATATTAATATAAATAGACAATGATAAAAATATAAAAAAAAAAAGTTTTATGAGTTATTACGTACCCTATTGATTTTTAACCTAATAATTAATGATGATTTTTTTTTATATTCTCATCATTGTCTATTTTATTTTAATACAATTTTTATTTCTTCTTTTCGTTCATTTGTATATAACTTTCTTTTCACTTATATTTACATAATTTTAACCCTACCTGAATTTATTGGAAGGAGATAGATGACCGTATGAAGTAGATTATAGGAAGATAGTCCGGGTGGCAGTCAATAAAGCTATCAAAATAGTAAAAGGAAACTATTTATTGTTGACTAACGTTTCGCTCCAGTTTGCAGGGCTTCGTCAGGGCTAATAAGAATCACGTTCTGATGTCAACTGAGAACGTTTTCAGCTGACATCAGAACTGATATTCTTATCAGCCCTGACGAAGCCCTGCAAACTGGAGCGAAACGTTAGTCAACAATAAATAGTTTTCTTTTACTATTTTGATACCTTTATTGACCGCCACCCGGACTATCTTCCTATAATCTAGCTCAATTTAATTTTTCATATCTAACTATCCTGCTGTGTCAAAATATTTTTAGTTGTTTTTGTATCTTTTTAGCCCTGATGAAGCTCTACAAAGTTGGGCGAAACTTCGGTAAATAAATAGTTGTTAACTATTGTTTGTTTTCTTTTTATATCCTATTTGCCAGTGGCATCGCGGTTATGAGTATATTGAACTTGATTACAGTATAATAAAAAATATTATTAAGCAAAGATGGTTGGGGAGGTGCAGTCAGAAGGAAACACTAATTGCCTTTTTTGGGGCTAATTTCAAAGGAGATAATAAATAAAGTACATAAAACAAGTTAGATTAAAAATAAAAACAGTATAACAAGAAAAAA
>NW_027106548.1:189370-189675 GCF_000696795.3 Halyomorpha halys
AAAAAAAAAAAATGCGAAAATCAACTAGTGAATAAAAGTAAATGATGAAAAATAAAAATCGTATTCAACAATTTATAATAGCCAACAGGAAGATTGTTGATTGACCGTGTGAATAGATATGAATGGAATATGGTCCTGGTGCGGTAAAAAAAAAAAACTCAAATAGTAGATAATTACACTATTTTATTGAGCCAACGTTTCGCCCCACGTTGCAGGGCTTCGTCAGGGCTAAAAAAGATTTTTAGCTGTTCATTTATATTCATGTATCTATCTTTTAATTTATATTCATGTGTTATCTTCTTAAG
>NW_027106548.1:190120-196591 GCF_000696795.3 Halyomorpha halys
ACTATGTGTTTGTATCTTTTTTAGCCCTGAAGAAGCCCTGCAACGTGGGGCGAAACGTTGGCTCAATAAAATAGTATAATTCTACTATTTGAGTTTTTTTTTGTTGACCGGACCCGGACCATATTCCATTCATATAATAGCCAACGTTTCGAACCACAACGAAAATCTTTTTCAGGGCTAAAAACATTTGAGGAAAGTGTTGAGAGCTGTTGACATACCAGATATGCTTGATCTGAACCTTCAAAATTTTTTCATGCAATTACTAATGATATTTTTTATTAAATTGTAGCTATAAATCTTAAATACTTTAGTAAATTTATTAAGAAAGCATTGCTCCCCCTCAAAGGATGAAAACCTATTCGTAATAAATGGAGAGCGGTCATAGCGAAGACAAGCCCCTTCGGGTTGGCGTGCTCTGGGACAGGCAGTGAGGAGGATCCCCCGACATGAGCCGTCATCCTGTCAGGCCCCGATCTACCGGGGACTTGGGAAACAATTCCAATTAACCTTAAGCTCAGGGGTTCGTCGTCTGCTATCTGCGGCTATAGCCAGGGGTCGTTAAGTAAAATAGTAATGGGAAGAAGGGGGTAGGGGTAAAAATAGTTTTCAACAATAAAAATCAAAAACAAGCAACATTAAAATATTTTTTTTTTTTTACAAAACGGTTTTTCTATATTAATGCAAACATTAGGACATGAATTTGTCGAACTATGATTGAAAATAAGGTACATGATTTACTGTAATGAACAACACTCTGTTACAGACCCAACACTAAAATTCAAAATTACTTTGAATTTCTTAGGTTTCGGTCAAGACGGGCGTCCTCACAGAACAATTTATTGAATAACAACTTTTATTATAAATATATTTATTTTAACAAGCTATATTATAATAAAATAAAATAGAACAAAAAAATAAAACAACCAATAAGAAGTTTTGGAGAAGTTTGTCGTGGGGTGCGGTCAGCAAAGAACAACATGAATAAACAAACCCATATTTATTTATTTTATCCCGACGTTTCGACCTGAATTTCAGGTCTTCATCAGGGGTTGTGGCGTAGAAGGAAGGCCTGCAACTGTTCGAAACGTCGGCATAAAATAAATAAATATGGTTTTGTTTATTTATGTTGTTCTTTATTTATGCTGACCGCACCCCCTCACCTCAATATGAAGATTTATGGTTTCAATTTATAAAGGGATTATCTGAAGATACACCGAAATCAATTTAAAATTATGATGTTAAAGAATACTCTTTATGCTGTTAATTAAAAATTATCATAGTAAATTGAAGGACAGAATACATACAAAAAAATGAATCAGGATTGATATATAAAATGAGTGAAACAAAACAATTGTTGGGTGATAGAATGTATCAACACAATGATATAAAAAACAAGAGGGGTCCCAACAAAACAGCACTAGTGACAAAATTCAATTTTGAAAATATAATAATTTTACATAAGCAAAATTATACATTGAAAAGAAAAATATTTTAGTAAACAGTGAATTTTAAAACAGAAACATGAATTTTGACCGAACATTATGCAGAAATTATAAGCAAAATCAATTTATGAACAATATGGTTACATTTTATGTTAATATTTACAATTAACTCTGATATTAATTTTAATATTAAGAGAAATAAGAATTAAAAACCAAATACAGTTTGAAATAAATCAATTATATGCCTAACTGGTTTATAACGATGGTTGAAAATATAGGCCATAAAATTCCTTTAAATTAAATTGTTATTTACTGTATACTAATTTATTAGTGATAATGTTGTTTGCTAAAATTGTTAAAAATTAACATATGGCTAAAAATGCTTTAGATAAGTGAAAATTGATATAAAACCAACTAAAGTGTTTATTGTTTATTTTTTACTATAAATAAACATGATTTAAAAAAAAGCAATAGACAATTAATGAAAAAGGAAATGATAACTAATAACAAATAAAAAGATTTTATAGATAAGGTCCAAAGAGATAGTAAGAAATGTAGAATGATGGCTGTGCCAGAGAGAAGTGAAGATGCACAAATGGTGGACATGATTTCCCATATGAAATCATGAGGTGATTTTTATTGTATAAAATAAAATATATAAGGATAAAGATTGGTGTTATATAGGTTTTATTATTGTTATAGGTTTTTATAGTGCATGAATATGGGACAGTGGTCCCGAAACTTTGTACAATGTCATGAATAAATAAATAATAATTTATTTCAAATGATGGAAGTGATTAACCTCAAAAAATTTAAAAAAATGATTTTATATTTTTCTGTTATCTACTTTTTTAGATTCTTAATATTTTAATATAACATTTAATATTTTAGATTCTTCCTTATTTATTTTTATAATATTATAATATTTCCTGCACCCGGATGTTCTTCCTTTAATATATAAATCTGTAATATATAACACACTTTCAATAAACGATTTTATAATTTTTCATTTTATTTAGAAAAAAAAATTAATTTTATGGTCGGAAATTTTTGGTCGGACTATTACTGGAACTGTTGATAAGTCAGTTGAAACCTCGCACAACAGGGCATAATATGAACAAAATCAAATCCAGAAATGAAATATAAATTAGTAGTTCTAATGTCAGGAAGCACATTGGTAAGGCACTATGCTACTAACTCCAACAATTCGGGTTCGAATCCTCCAGTGGCAGATAATTATTTTCTGTTACACTGTAGCCGTGAGTCAACTCTGTAGGACCTGAAGCACTCTTGAGGTCCATCCAGCCTCATAATGTGGGAACTCTTAATAAGAGAAAAATTTGGTGGTTAAGCGTTTTTCAAGATCAGGATCCTGAAAAAATAACCTCCTTGCAAGTTGGAGGAAACGCCGGAACAGAAATAGATGACCTTTTTGACCGCACGCCTCACTTATCTCCTTTACGGTCATCTTTTTTTATATATAATTTTATTTTCTCATACAATTTATTAACCAATATTAAAAAAGAATATTCCTAAATAGGAATTAACCTGAAAGCAGACATGATGAAGGATATCATTATGAAGTAGAAAGACAAAAACAAACATAAGAAGAGAGAGAGGTTGCCCAACCACAGAGCTAAGAGACTGGGGGTAGCCACAGCCTCCTTAGCACCACCCACCCTCTGTACTAACCCAACTGTCTACTTGCGTCATCCCTGTAATCCTAACGGTTCTCAGGCCGTCCATTTTCCTAGCTATTAATTTATATTTAGGCATTAGGGATACAAATAATATCTTATAATAATATAAAGTGATACTGTAGATTTATTGTGTACCTTTGGTGGTATATAGAATATGACTAATAATTCCCCTCGGAGGATGTCGAAATAGCAACCAAAATGGCAAAAATATATATTTTGGGTTAAATTCAAGGCAATATCGGGCTTTGACTAGTTCCTATTTTGTATACCGAGCAATTTTTGAGGCCAGACCAACATTGTAAAAAGTCAGTTATTTCACTCAATTTTTTTATTATTTTATCGAAAACTACCTATAATTTCTAGTCAAATTACATGAAAGCTACTAGTACTACTTATACGAAATTTAATTTGAGTACTAATAGATATATGTACTTCTCATGGTTTCTGAAATATATATTTCTCACAATAAATTATTTAATTAATTATTAATAATAACAAAAACTATATGCAATCACATACAAAAATACGATATGAAAATATGAATATGAAAGAAAAATACAAAATATATCTACAATCCGTAGTGTTCAAAATTCACTACGGGAAATGCTATTTTGGGAATTTGGAACGGTATCTCAAAATAAGTGTATATAAACACAAATATAGTTGTACCTCTATAATAAAAAAACTCAACAGATCTGACCAAACTGCACTCACTACACATTTTAAGCTAGCCGGGGATAAATTCAAATTTGATGCACCAAAAATTATAAACCGTAAAAACAAAAATTCAATCGAAATCTAAAAGAGATAGAGGAATTATTCTACATAGACAAATATAAGAATCGGGTTATCAACAAATCTGGAGTGGTGCACGCATCTTCCCCAATTTTTTGAAATATTGGCGGGATGGTCTGAACTACCACTATTTTAGTCATTTTCGGAAAAAATGAATTAAAGAAGAGGCGAAAATTATTAAAAAATTAAATTTCTCTGTTTGAAAAATTCGTACTTAAGGGATTAGTACAAAAAGCCCAAAAGGAGAAAAATGTTTATGAAACTTTGTATATTTGCTTTTCAAAAGAGATGAGTCTGCCGAGTATACTTAGGGGTGGTTTGGTGTTAACAAGGGTGTTTTCCTTTAACATGAAAGATTTGTAATAAGAAATTTGTTTCGTTACTTGCTTGATTTAAATATAATTTATTTTTTATATATAATTATGTATGTATAGATTTTGAAAGTGGGTAGCTAACTGGGTAGGGCAATGGACTACTAACTCCAATGACCCGTATTCGAATGCGGCTGGGTAGATAATTATTATCTGTTTCACTGTAGCCGTTGAGTCAGCTCTGTGAGTACGGGAGCTCTCTCACATTTAAAGATTTATGTTATTATTCATGATTAGTCTTTTTCTTGCTTAGTTTTTAGGTTCTTAGGTTTTTTCTTGCATTTTTTTTCTCCTACATTTATAAGATATATTTTTATTTCTTCACAATTTATTTATTTATTTTTTGTTTCTCTTTTAAAAATGTATCTAAGTCTGAAAAGACAGGAAGCAGCACGTCGATTTCGACTATTACAACATTTACTAGACAAACGGTCTAAATTGCCAATCCATTACAAAAGACTGATCTACATGACTATTATAAGGCCTATCTGGACATACGGAGTTGAGCTATGGGGCTCCACTAAACCATCAAATTCCTCCCGAATCCAATCCTTACAGTCCAAAATCCTTAACGCTCCTTACTTTGTCACAAATCAAATCATCCATCATGACCTCATGTCCCATATGTTGCCAATTAGGTCAGAACCAGATACCATTCCTTCCATAATAAACTTCCCAACCACCCAAATCCACTTGTTTCTAACCTGGCTTCTCCTTCATTACCTAATAATCCTGCTAGGCGTCTGAAAAGATGGCCTCGGGATCTTCTCTTCTAGAAATGTTATTGGAGTTCTATCAATGGGTAGATTCTCCACATGTTTGTATCATGTCACCATCTCACCTACAGGAAATTTACTTGTTGTATATATGTTATGCAGCTGTAAATAAAAATAAATAAATGATTAAAAAAATGTATCTATAGCCTCAATAAGTTTCAAAAGCCGTTTCATTTATTACAATATTTCTCTAGTTTTTTTTTAATCACTATACCAGGACAAGCTGAGATAGAGAAAAGTTTTTCTTATGGGCATTTTGTTATCTAACGAGCTCCCAGTCATGCACAGACATTGCTTTTTCTCAAAACGTTTTTCTTTTACCAAGGTAGAGCCCATGATATTTTAGAATAATTTAATAAATTTTGCTTTCTTTGATTGAGGATGATGACCATAGTAGACCAATGACCGTAGGGCAGTACCGAAGAGAAGAAGCAGAGGGCGCTCAATTAGCCGACAGGGACTGATGAATGAGGGCTTGCAGTGGAGCAGGCAGCCGTCCCACCAAGACCCACTAATTTCGCCCCCTGAAATATGCATAGGGGCTACTGTTAATAATTCTGTCGGGGGTTGATGAAGTTCCTAGGATAGGGTTACTACAGCCCTTTCGCTCCCAGGGATAGTTAACTCCTTTATTAATCGCCGTTTGTTTCGTTTACATAACAAAGAATACATTTTAATATTGAATATCCATGTGGCTAGTATCTGAGACCTTTAAGCTTTAATTGCAATACAAATATGACAATAAACAGCAGGCAACTTTGACCAACACGTAAGTAAAAATTTATTAGTGTCAACATTTCGGCCAGAATTGCTAGCCTTCAACAGGGTTAAGAACAAAAAACAAGATAATAACCAATGAATAAATGATATATAGAATAATTACAAAAGAACGAACATTATAGATACATAAATAGTTTTAACAGATATGAATAGTTCAAGTATTATAAGAAGATAAAGGCATTATGAGAAGAGTAATATTAAAATTAAGTAAGAGAAAATCATAATAATAATAATGGAGGCCTAACTAACCCGAAGGTTCGATGCAGATACCACTAAATGTTCTCTGCATACATGTCTCTACACAATTCTGCTAAATTAGTTTTAACGCAATCCTCCCATCTACGTTTTGGTCTACCCCTCGGACCTTTACTCGTCGGTTCAGTATTTATTTACATTTTAGGGATCCGCTCGTTAATAAGCCCTACAACCTTACACTAATGCTTGAATTATATTTACCGACTGCAGGTCCCTTAATTCAGCGTAGTGTAGTCTTCTAAATTTTCCCGTTAGTTCATCCTTTTTCGGACCGAATATTGTGCGAGTTACATATCATAAAAAATCAGTGAAGACTAAAATGACTTTATTCTAACATATTTACAAGAACTAC
>NW_027106548.1:198351-212156 GCF_000696795.3 Halyomorpha halys
TATGAAAAAAAAAATGAAGAAGAGATAGTATTTCTTCAGTATATACTCATTAGTAACGATATGTATCCTTCTATTTTTACTTAGTTATAAATTATTTGTTATTTTTTGACCGCAACCCTGACCATCTTCTTATTATGAAAATATCTATAATTAATGAAATATGTGAGTAAAATACTAGAATAAAGATGTTAAATATAAAGTTAAATAAGACGATAGAATTGTTGGCACTAATAAATACGCTTTTAGTTTTTTATCTTCTTCATTCATTGCATCCTCATCTTCATCCATTTTTTTTTTTTTATGAAAACAAAATTAAAACAATCCCGCTAACCCTGTAAAAAAGAAGATTCCCTGGATAGAAAAGAGGAGAGATGGGAGTAAATCATGGCCTAATCCTAGGAGCTGCTTTATTAGACAGGAGCGGTCAGAGTAAATGATTGTCTGCTGTCCTCCTTCTGTCTTGGTCAGGGCAAACTGATTCTCTCCCCATCCTTTTCCCGAAACTGATCGAAACCGATCCGAAACTAACATATCTTGTTATTAAAAAAAAGTCTTTCATTTAAGTGAAAAAGAGAAAAAACAAATTTGTTATAATTTCATGTCGTTTTTTTTTAATTTCAGGAGCTTTTTAAATAATACTCGACTTAAATATCTCAAAGTCTCCTCTTCTTGTTTTAAGCTAATATTTCAAAAGTGATATAGGACCGTTGTTCATCGGGGGTTTAGCGGGGTGTGTCCTGCGTGGAAGGATTGCCTTTTTTTGTGTGTTATGACCTCTTATGAGATTGTGACATGTCGTACTTCGACCAACCTACTCGCTGTAATTGTCTATTTGTGCCTACAAAATCTATGTAAAATATAACAATGTAAAATATTTAATAAATGAGAATGAAACAAATATTTATATAAACTTTTTTTACAGATAGGAATTACTCTCACAATAGATTTTTTTTTTTGTCACAACCAATTCTAAGATGTACCATATTTGTTCAATCGCGTGCCAGAATACAGAATAATACATTTAGCAATCCCGAACAAAACTAAAATATAAATCTTTGTCAGGGCACTTACTTACATTTACGAACATTACTAATTTTTATTTATCAAATAACTGCCTGTAATTCTTCACTTCTCCATAAAGTGAGTTCAATATAATTTATTTTCCGATTAATAGAATAAATATAATAAAAAATGTAATCAATGCAAAAAATAATGAAAAACAATTTAAAAATAAGAATATATGATACAGTAAGTAAGAAAGAAAACGGGATGTATGTTATAATGGATAAAATCTATAGAGGAATATAGATGAGTAAAAATTAATAAGATAAAGTAATATACAAGAAAATAGATTTTAAAAATGTGTATAAGGAAGAAACAAGCGAAAAGAGTTTATTCATTTAAAAATTTTTGAGGTTATTCCATTTTTGAATGAATTATTTATTAATTATTCATGACATTGTACAACGTTTCGGGACCACTGTCCCATATTCATGCACTTTAAAACCTATAACAATAATAAAACTAACATAACACCAATCTTCATCCTTATATATTTTAATTTATACAATAATATTCACCTCATGATTTCATATGGGAAATCATGTCAACCATTTGTGCATCTTCACTTCTCCTTAGCACAGCCATCACTCTACATTTCTTACTACCTCTTTGGACCTTATCTCATGTCCAGTGTGCTGTTTGGTTACCTCCCTGTTTTTTATAAGTCCTGTTTTGTATTTAATATTAACTTAGTGATTTTTTATTTTTTACATGAACCTGTTTATTTCATCTGATTTTTATGTTTTTATTTTAAGTCTATTTATAATATCTGCGTAGTGTGTATTTAAGTGTTTAGTGTCAGTTTTATAGTTTACTGTGTTTTGTATGTTTTTTGTTATGTATATAGCTTCTAGATATCTTCTGTTTTTTTGTATTTTGTGCTGTATCTATTATTTTTGGGTTTTCAAAATTGAATTCGTGGTTCAGTTTTATGCTGTGATAGGCCAGAGCTGTGCAATTTATATTTTTAGCGTTTTTACAATTGGTGATTTGTTGCTTAATCCTAGTTTCTAGTTTTTTAGATGTTATAAATTGCGTTTAGTTTTTCCATCTTATCAACTTTGTCTTTCATGTTTGACAGCTTATTCTGTAATTTATTATTGTTGTATAAGCCGGTTCTGATATTTGTATGGTCATATTCTGTCAGTGTTTTTTTTATTTTATTTGTAAGGCCTGGTATGTAATGTAGTTTAAAAAACTTTATATTATTGCTATTACTATTTGTTTCTTCTTGTCCGAGAGAGATAATCCAGATTAAGCGAAAAGAGATATGTGAGGGAAAAAAACAGAGAGAATTTACACTAAACGAAGATCCCGATAAAAGTGCCATGAAACATTGTACTCCTTTCGAAGACAGTACAAATATATCATAGAACTGAGCCGAAACGAAAACGAAAAACCGTTTAGATAATTCAATTTTTACTATACAATTTTAATTCTATAATATAAAAATAATAATTAATAATATAATAATTCAAATTGATACTAAACAGTTTAAATACTATTGGAACAAGCATAAGGTTAGGAAATTTGCTACCACATACCATGTAGCGAAGAAAGGAGATGGAAAGAAATCTAATTTGCAAAAACAAGCTTAGAGGTATTAGGAGGGTAGTCAGATACCGGGAAATGGCATTAACAAGCTTCCTCTGCCAAGTTTATTTTTTCCCCTCTCTGGAGCTGGAGCTGGAGCAGGCGGGGGGAGGAGGATGGGAGAGCGGGATGTATTGTATGTATTACCCTTCCTTCCCTTCTGGTTCATGCGAGCTACTCGGAATAGCCAAATTAAATTTATCTTTTCGGAATGTAATAATATTTCTCTTATAAAATTGAGAAATAATTGAGATACTTGATACTTGAGATATGTGGTGAATGTTTACAATCCAATTATAATTTATTAACACAAAGGCCTAATACATCTCGTAGAAAATTAATCTGCCAAAATTTTTTCTCCATTTATTATTAATATTTACAACTGTATTTACAAAAAAAAAATAATATGGAAAATTTGATGTAAGATCATAAAGATATAACACAGGCGTGTAGGGAAATTCCTATTGGTAGGAGTCTAATAACATTTCCACATTAGAAGGTCTCGAGACCGTTTCCTTTTCAGACGCCTAGGAAGATTACCAGGAATAGAGGAGAAAGGTTAGAAACTAGTTGGTATGGGTTGTTAGGAAGTTTATAATGTAAGGATTAATATATGGTCTTTATATGTAGATGATTGTATTTGTGGCAAAGTAACGAGCATTCAGGATTTTACGAAGGAGACCCATAGCTCAACTCCGTATGTTCCGATAGGCCTTATTACAGTCATGTAGATCAGTCTTTTGTAATGAGTTGGAAGTTTAGACCGATTGTCTAGTAAGTGCTGTAATAGTCGAAATCGACGTGCAGTTTCCTGTCTTTTCAGTCTTGTGTGAGGATTCCAGGTTAATCGTTTGTCCAGTGTAGTCCCAGGTAGCAGATCTGTTAGGCAGTGTTAATGGCAGTAGGACAGTCGGAAGGTTTACGGTGAAGAGTAAAGGTAATTTGATGGGAGTTGTTGGAATTTCTAACAATTTTAAAAATTAGTTTCTCTCATACTTAACATGGAATCAAATTTCTGTCGGTCCTAAAACTCTTGCTAATTAACTAATAGATTTGATCAAGGAGTGAATTTGATTTAGTTTTCTTTTGTGCCAAGATATAACTACTTAAATTATTAATTATTGACATGTGCCTTAATTTTTTTTGTAATAAATTCTTATATTACTTCAATTTTAACTAATTTTCAATTTTTTACATGAATTTAGTTAGTTGATTTTCAAATATATATTATTTTATTTTTTCATTCTTAAATTTAATTTCATTATTTTCTCTGTATATCATTATATGTTAAACATTCTTATAATATTACACTATGCATTAATACACTTTCCTTACATGTTATGTTCTTCTTGTTCTCTTTTACTTCTATCTAATCAGTATCTTGTTATTGTTCAGAGTCCTGAAGAAACCTTGGAATTCGGGCCGAAACGTTGATAATAAATAATAAATAATAATGAATAATAAGTAATAAATAGATAATAAATAAGTTTTAGCTCATTTATTATCTTCACTGAGCAAACCCCGAACCATACTCTCATTTGCATTACCCACGGTCAACTATTGGTTCATCATTCCGAAATAAATTTTTGTTTGTTTCCAACCATTGATAATCATCATGGTCTACTGTAATTTTCAAATTACTCAACACGTTAAATGCAAATATGAAGCTAGGAATTTTAATTGAAATAATAGATTGATTATTTTTATGCTTTTTATAAATTTAAATGGAAGTGATTGCATAGACCTGCTCTCATTTATTTTATTTTAAGCTAAATTTAATTTTTATATAGGAAGATGGTCAGGGTTGCGGTCAAAGGAGAAACAAAAATAGTTTACAACTATTTATTTTCCTGTATAGGAAGATGGTCAGGGTTGCGGTCAAAGGAGAAACAAAAATAGTTTACAACTATTTATTTTCCGACGTTTCGCCCCACTTTGTAGGGCTTCATCAAGGCTAAAAAGATACAAAATGATACAATGATAAGAATAAAAATACAAAGGTAAGATACAATGATAAGAATAAAATAAGCAAAAATGGCGAGAGTAAATTTTTTTTATAAAAATACGTAAAATATACAGTTAAAAATACAGGAGATGTACATAAAACAAAAACAATACGGGGAAGGGAAAAAAATAGAGATTAAATGATTATACATAAATAAGTAATAATAAAGATATAAAATGATAATAAATGAGCAAAGTACAAGCCAAGACTTATGTACATCTCCTGTATTTTTACGTATTTTTATAAAAACTTTTTACTCTTGCCATTTTTACTTATTTTTATTCTTATCTTTGTATTTTTATTCTTATCAGTGTATCATTTTGTATCTTTTTAGCCCTGATGAAGCCCTACAAAGTGGGGCGAGACGTCGGAAAATAAATAGTTGTAAACTATTTTTTTTTCTCCTTTGACCGCAACCCTGACCATCTTCCTATATATAAATGTTTACAGTCAACTATATATACATATATAAATTTACTTTTCTTTAGCTCTTGGATAAATTAATCTGTTATTATTTAATACTTTTTCATTGTATCGATTCCATATTTTTATAGATATTTGTAATTAAACTATTTGTATTTTTTTTTTATTATCATTTAATTTTGTTTGATCTTTATATACAGTATGATACTTAGAACACTAATACTTATTACTCTTAATTGTGGAAGCTTGTACAATAATTCTGTTATAAAAACTATTATCAGAAAAAAATATATAATTATGAAAAGCGACCCCAAGCCCATTCCTAAGACGGAGCTGCCGACGCGTTATCTCACCCGAACAGAGACGCGGTGAGGTACAAGATGCAAGATACTAGATAATACTCATCGGCTAACAAGGTTGCGCTAAGAAATGTTGGATAAATAACAAGGGAACCATCCCGAGGTAATGAAGTACGCATGCGCTCTTCCACGAGTCGAGTAAGCCGCTTACAGGCTCGAGCTGCAAGTACACAAGTTAGTACCAGAGCCAAAGAAGAGGCAAAAGTCAGTTATTTCACCCCAAGTTTTTAATAATTTAATGAAAAATACTTATAACTACTTGTCAAATTGATGAGTCTGCCAAGTATAGTTAGGGAGGGGGTGAAAAAGGGTGGCTGTTAAAAAAGATTTTTCTTTCGGAGCTTCATATCTTTGAAACTACCAACAACATTAAAACATCTCAGAGAACATAATTTAAAGTAGATTAAATTTTCTAAAATATGAGCTCTAATAGAGCTATTTACGTTCAATAGTTCCCAAGATATAGCTTTTTAAAAAGCAACATCTCATAAAAAGTTGATAAATATGTTTTTGTTCCTTCTTGACTGTGTCCCCAACCTTCTTCTTACATTATTCTAAGTCTGACTTATTCTTAAACAAAAATTGCTTGCAACTTTCAATTAACTGTATATCAATTGACAGCTTCATAGGTAGTGTAAGTAAAAATCACATGTCTATAAAAATTATAAATAACATTAGAATTAACATTAAATCGGAAAATTAACATTTTACAAAAACCATTTGTCGTCATCCTCTCACATGCTTTCCTCCTCAAAATATTTTCTACTTTTTACTTTTTATTTTTACCCACTTGTAATATTTCCTCTTAAAAACACTTAGTCATCCTTGTAACGTGTTTTTTAATTCGGAGTTTGGCCGTTCTCGGATCAGAAACCACTTGGCGGTTAGATTTCAAGCAAACAGATTCGTTTTATTCTCTTTTTTTCCCTATCTTTATTTACTCTCCTCATTTTTACTAAGACCATATTTACTAAATGTATTATGTAATATACAGTTGTAAATTTCAATAAAATTAAAAAAAAAATTTTTTATTATTGTTGTTTTTATAATATTTTTTTTACTGTTCATTTCATTTGTTAAACTTTACTTTTATTTTACCCCTTTATCTATTATTAAGGTTACATATATTTTCATTCTCTCAATTTTCTTTTTCTTTCCATAATTATATTTTTAAAGTTATTAATAAACTAATATATTCGTATATTTCTTGAAATGATGCAGAATTACATATCTTTCATCCAACGTTCTAGGATGGACTAAAAATATTTATATTTATGTATGTGTAAGGGCTAAGATCTGCCCCCCTCTTGGCAAAATTCTGCCTACGCCTATGACAAGCACAAAAAATTAGATGAACAGAGTAATATATAAATATTTATATAAAATAAATTACGACCAAAGAGAATTATCACAGAGTAAATATCTTTTATTCAAAATACTCACTTGTGGAGGCTACCAACGTATTTAATTAAAATTCAAGTTTACAATTTAAATCTAAATAACGATGATAACAAAATTCAGAGCTTTTTGCATTGTTTTATTACGCGACAGAGGACAAAATATTTGGTCAGATGTCAAAACAGAAACTTGATAAATTACATTAACTTAATGGGGCACCCTTTGAAGAATTACAATCAGATTTGAAGAATTACCCGAGGCCGGAATAAACTAATTCGAGCCGACGGGGAACTCGAGGAGAATATTGATAACTGGAGGGGGTGAGCACATGTCCCCTGGAAACGTGTTATTATGTAAAGAATTTTCCAGGCTCTGTGCTGGAGAAAGGGAAATCCCTTAGCATTCAGGGGACACGGCAAATATTGCCCGTAGCCAGCAAATTGTGGAACCTTTCCATTTTATCCCACCAACCAATGGCTACTTGAAGAACTTTTATACCTGAAAAGTTTAAAGTATTTATTTGTCAATGGAAATTTTAGAATTCAAAAGAGCTGAATCCGAATAAAATAAAAAATTAATATATCTAGTATATAGAAATAAATATTTATGTTCTTCATACTTCATGCACTGTTATATCGTTCATCCGATTGTGATCGGGATTTTTGTTTAATGTTCAAAATTTTCCCGGGAAGGTAAAAAAAAATTAAGCGTAATTTTTTCATCTTTATCATATGACAATTGATTTGTTTCTTTCTGAAAAAAAAAATATTATTGATTTTACTTAATGATTTTTTATTCACTGAACATTAAAATATAATGTGGATTTTAGTGAAGCAGGTCAAAAAATTGTTTTCATATAAAAGCAAATGATATTCATTTTTAGCGTCTTCTAAAACCTTTAAATAATATTTTTCAATAAAATTAAAAACTAGAAATTGTTTAACTTAATTTATTTGAAGAATTTTTTTTCCGGTGACCATCTTTCATATAATAGTCCATAAATCATTTACTTTTTATTCAATTCCTACGTTAATACAACTGTTAGGAACCTGAATGTTTGCTATTTTTACCTATATCACCAGCATTTATATTTAATGCAATAAGAAGGGAAAAATATTATTTTAAAAAGAAACGTTTTGTTTTATACCTCCGGTTCTAATTTGTTTAATTAGATCCAGTTTGTGCGCTTTAGTGCTGAGTCGTGCTGAAGTTATTTATATTTTTTACCACATATTTTTATTATATAATATTATTCACCACTTCAAACTAAATAGATATAATAAGAAATTAATTAAATCATTACTCCAACTGGCATTAATGGAGTTGGTAGCTCATTGGTAAGGGAATGTTGGGAATTACTAACTCCCAAGGACCCGGGTTCGAATCCGGCTGGGGAAGATAAATATTATCTGTTACCTGTAGCCGTTGAGTCAGCCCTGTGGGTTAAGGAGCCCTCCGGGATCCACCCAGGCTCATTAAGTGGGTACCCTTAATTGGGTATAAATCTGGCGGTCGAGCGTGATTCTGATCAAATCACCTCCTTGCTCAACCGTTGGTCTAGTTACAGTGCTTACTTACAAAGTACTGCACCCCTGACCCTTCGTGGGTTTTAATGGTATAGATTTAATTTTAATTTTTTTTAAATACTTCAACGGATAAATAGCTAAATAAATTAATTTATATCAAAGTTTCAATAGTATTAAATTAATCTATCTACAACCTTATTTCTCCCAATTGCGAAGCATTGCCGGGTCTACTTGTAAATGAATAATAAAAAAAAATACTATTATAGTTCAAGATATGAATGAAAAACCTTCCATCAATGAACTTTCCTAAATGCCATTCAATAGCCGTTCAACGTTTCACCAATACAGATATGATTAAGACATATAATACTAACAATATAAAATATAAATATTATATGATATACATCAATAATTTACCGTATTATATTAAATTATGAAGAAGTTGGTCAGGGGTATCGTCAAAAGAAAATAAAAAAAAATTTAAACAAGTATTTATTTGCCGACATTTTGCCCCAGTTTTTAGAGCTTCATCGGGACTAAAAAGGTAAATAGGTAGGACTAAAATTATATAAATATAATTGAAAAGAAAGTTGTTTATAAATGACAGTCTTTATTACCTAATTTTGGTGGGTGGAGTCACAAAAGCCAATAAGAAGGAAGAAGGAAAATAAAGACGCCCACTATGACAAAAGGGTAAATAGCCTCACAATTTTATGAAGGAAAAAGGATATATCGAGCTGGAGAATTGAAGGAGGGAGGGACTTGCAGTGAACCATTGAAAGAAGTATGAACCATTGAGGTACCACAAGTCAGATCTTGGACATGACATCGTGATATATAGATGAGACAAAGGGATGCCAGCAAGCCACATCTTGGATTTCGCCACATATCATGGCACGCAACACCAGATGCAGCTTTCCGCCCAACTAGCTAGGTATTTATATATAATGTGAAAATACTTTATGACAAGACAATCAATCTGAATCATATTTATTGGATTATGTTATTTCAGGGCATAGCAATTGTAAATAAATACTTTGTTCACTTAATCATGAGAGACCGTGGATGACTTATACGAGAAGATGTTTGGGGGTTGGGGGGGTCAAAATTTGATGGAAAAAATAAAATATAAACAGAACGACATAAAGTAAATAATTGTATAGAATGGAATTAATAAAATAAAGTGGAAAATAAAATCTATACATAGGTACCTATTACCAATGTATACATTTTATTTTCCACTTCTTTCATCACTTTATTTTATTAATTCTATTCTGTATCTTCCATCTTCTCCTCTTATTGTTGACTTATGTAACGCAGAAACTTATATTACCCAATACCACTATCATTAATTTATTTAAATATATAGGAATCAACTAATTTGAATTAAAATTTTTAAAAAATGAACAATTACTGAAGGTAATTATCCTCGCATCCCAGGGAAAACAGGGATGAAACTAGTTAGTAAAATACCTATATATTAAGATCATTTGCCCTGTTTTCTTATTCAAAATAATTCAGTCTACAAAATATTCTGCCTTAAATAAATTATGAACCGGATTCCTGGTTAGGTTCCATTAGCGAAGCTCGTTATAGGAAGTTATAAAGAAATGGGAAATTCCCAATAAATCTCCCAGCGGCTTCCTGCATAGCGGGGATATTTTCCCCTAAATTTTCCCCCTGGAGCAGAGCAAGACCTGGAGCAGTAAATAAGACGATAAACAAAATGACCAGGAACAATCCCCTATAAGAAGAACAATTGCCAGGGAGGGAAGGGTTGCTCCCGTAACTCCTCCTCACCCTATATTTCCCCTTATTACACCTCCTTTTCCCTAATGGTTACTTAACTGCCATTTTTTTTCGCACCCGGAGGAAAAGTGAGTGTTATATTTGTTTTAATATTCCCTTAGCCCTCATTGCCAGTGTTGAGAAACTGTTATTGCTGGTGTTAAGGGAATGACTGAAGTACTCTTAGCATTTGATAGTGAAAAATATAATAATTATTTGAGCTTGTACCTCAGACCTTTAGGTACCCTTGGACTACACCTATAGGTTATCTGCCCGATGGCGGGTATCAATGCGAATATGTTTGTTAACTACAATAATTTTCAATAAAAAAAGTAATAAAACAGACAAACAGGCTTGAAATGACAAAATATTAACTACCACGACAGATATTGACGTTTATCACATTAAACCTGATTATGCTACAGTAATAAATGTTATTGTGACGGTAACTATCATGACTGTAAAGTGTCATCTTGAAAACGGACTTGATTCACTAACTTTGAAATGTTTAAAACTTAATTTATAATTTATCCTCATTTAAATAGTTTCAAAGGGGTTACAATCTTCCTTTAAATAAGCTTTAATTTTGTTTATTTGAAAATATTATACAGTTAGCGATTATAAACATTAGAAAAATACAAAATATTAAAATAATGTATTAATAACTAAACAAAAAAAAAATTGAAATTGCTAAATCCGATCCGAACCAGTAAGGCACGATATTTCCTTATTGCATTAGGGCTTCGTGATGTATTTTTAAACTGTTTTATTCTTGGAAGGAACAAAACATATGTTGTTTTTTTCGGTCAAGACTCACATTTGAGTCCTAGACAACCCAACTAACCATGGTTGGGGATCAAGATTTTCATTTTGTGGACGGTCTCTCAATGAAAAAAGTCAACGCACTAAGGCCTAGATGCGAACCAGCACCGCCAATAAATCTCTGAATGGTAATGTGCGTGCCTAGCCTAACCACTGTCTTGGGACGGCCCAAAACCGTTTGTTATTTTACCTCGAGGAATCTTAAAATACGAATTTATAGAGACAGAATAATAAAAAAAATTGTTTAAAATTTGCTCCATGTAGACTTTTTTTTTCAAAAATCACAAAAATAGTGATATTATCAGCACTAACCAACTGACTAACACAAAACTTGGGGATGTGAGGTGGTAAGTAAGAGCTGGATGATTTTTATTTGGTAAAATTAAAGAATCGACTCCCTGACTTCCAGAACCTTGATCCATCTATTCTACCTCACCTCTATTCTAATCAATATGTGGAGCGAGGTTAAGTTTTCATTCGCTGTACACAGAAATAAAAGAAAAGGATTCGAACCGGCGCCGCTGTAGGTCGTAGAATGTTAAGACGTACTTGAAGCAAGCGATATAGGAAATTAAATAATGAATCAGATCACACATTCATGACAGAAATGTTTTCATGACGGACAGTATTGTACAATTTACCCCTTGCAGTACTTGGGAATGTTTTTACCGTGACTGTAAAGTGTCATAGAATACACTGACTTGGGCATGACAGTAGCATCACATTATCAACTGTCACACAATACCTAGTACGAAAGAAATGGCAGACATTTCCAAGTATATCGTTATATACGGCCATTAATTTTCATTCAGGAAATTTTAAAATGGAGAAAAATAAACTAAATTGTGGAGCTATTTCGAAGTCAACTCCTTCCTGACTCCTTACAGGGCTCTAAATGCTCTACGAGGGAAAAATAATAAAGGGCGACTGTAGGCCCTTAGGGCAGTTACATTTGTAATTCTGTTAGTGCTCCCGACCAGTTTACAACATTACAACATTAAATCCTCCATTAGAATGCAATTGCTTCTAAATTATGTCAGGGGGGGGGAGCAATATGTTACAAGCAATGGACTCCGAAACATTTGGCAATTTTATTTTCTTTCCTTTTTTATTTTCAAAAATACTCTTTCAAGGAGCAACATGTCCGAAATAATGGTTATGTAATACGATTAAAGGTACAGAACTTTTAGCCAAAAGGAATTTCTAAATTTTATGATACTATTTACAATTAATGAAGTGTAATTAGTTGATCGTAGATAATTGTGACAAGAAGATGGTCGGGGTGAGATCAGCAAAAAAACACAAATAAACCAAAACTTATTTATTTGTGCCGACGTTTCGACCTGAATTCAGACCTTCATCAGGGCTAAAACGAAAAAATAGATAATAACAATCACTTAGGGAAACAGAAATAATGGAAAATGATAAACAATTATATTTCCAAATTGGTTTATTTATCATTTTCCTTTAATTTTGTGTTTGTTTTTTTTAGGCCTGATGAGAACCTGAAATTCAGGTCGAAATTCGGCACAAATAAATAAGTTATTTGTTTATTTGTTGACTGCACCCCCGGCTGTCTTCTCCTTATATTTACAATTAACTTTGTCATGAATTTCAATAATAAAATAAATCAGAATTTAGACCAAAATATAGTTTGAAATAAATCAATTAAAGTTAAAAATATTCTATAATAAGAATGTTAATCTATAGAAGTTTTGAACGTTGATAGAAAGCTGACAAAAAGATGAATTAGGAAGGATGAATTAATTAATATGATAAAATAACACAGCACCGAATTGACGAACTGCATCTGTTATATATAATTCGGGTTATAGCATTGTGGGGAATAAGATCAGTGTATAAGGTTGTGGGACTTAGTAATGAAGGTATCATAAAAAATGACAGGTAAACCGAAACGTAGGTGAGAGGATTGCGTCGAGGATTGCGTCAAGTAAAGACTAATTTGGGACTGGACGGACATTACTAGACAGATATATGTAGAGAATGATTGGTGGTATCGGAATCGAACCTTTAGGTTCACAAATTCCTAATTACTATTATTAATGGAGAAGAATTAAGTAAAAGAAAAAGACTTAACAATTAAATTTTGATATATCATAAAATATAAACTAAAACTGTAGGTTTTTATATTTTTATTAGCGTTTTAAACAGTTTTATGTTCTTTAAAGTAATTATTCTGGATGTACAAGTTATCACTTCTTAGTTGATACAAGATATTCAACTTAAACTACAAGACGCAATAAATATGATAAAAAAACTGGTCATATACTGTCAATATTCAATTTTCCATAGACAAGACAAAATGCCTCCACTTCGAAATACACCTTATCCACCTGATCTATTTCTAGGAAACTCCCTATTACCATACACCGATTACCATAGATTTTTAGGCCTAACATTCGATAAAAGACTAACCTGGCAATACCATATTTCTGCACTAAAAACTAACTGCACAAAAAAACTAAACATTATCCGTTTACTAAGCCGTAACTCCTGGGGTACCGATAGATCTAGCCTTCTTAAACTTTATCTGATATTAATACGCTCGAAACTGGACTACGGCTCATTCGTCTATGGCTTGGCTCGTTCCCAAGTGCTTACAAAACCTGATACAGTCCATCACGCCGGAATCCAAATCGCGACTGGAGCATTTCGAACAAGCCCCATTCTAAGTTTATACACTGAATCCGGACTATAGGCACTTTCGTTTAGAGGATCTAAATTAGCCATAAACTACAGTTCAAAATTATATCCACAAACAAAACATCCGATACATAAATATATTTTTAATCCAAAATTTTCTATTCT
>NW_027106548.1:213076-213470 GCF_000696795.3 Halyomorpha halys
GGAGTTAAAAAGTACTAAAGTACAAGTTACTATTGTACAAGTCAATGTAATTGTATTAAGTTAAATCGATATGACTAATAGTATTAGTCAGTACTTTATTATGAAACAGGCCCCAGGTTGAGAATAGGTCACACGAGGCTCACCCACTCCTATCTTATATCAAAAGAAACGCCTCCGAACTGCCAGTATTGCAACAATAATCTGACAATAAGCCTTATTTTCCAACACTGCCCATATTTCACATCAAACCTCAGTGCCTTGGGACTGAGCCCAGATATTTCAAAAACCCTCGGAGACGATGATAAAACAATGGAATTAGTGTTTCGGTTTCTTTTTTTTTTTTTGAATTGATAGATTTATTGTACAAGTTATCACTTCTTAGTTGATACAAGAT
>NW_027106548.1:215476-216359 GCF_000696795.3 Halyomorpha halys
CAAGTGCGCTAAAGCCGCAAACACTCAACTTGGTTTCAGTTTCTTAAATCACAACATTTACTGACAAAAATATAACATTACACGGAAGAAAATAATAACAATAAAATAAATAAATAAAATAATAAATAATCAAATTAAAAAATAAATTAAAGGAATATAAGCAAAATTAAATAAAATATAAATAGCGTTAATGACCAATGAAGTTTGGCGCCACAAAACAAAAACAAATAAACAGACAAACTTCTTGGTTGAATAATCTATATTAAAAAAAAATTTAAAAATCTGATAAATTCTTCACATCATTGAATTATTTTGATAAAATAATAATAAACCAAAGATAATAAATTTTAAATACATAAACCAATAAAGCCAGCAACTAATTTAAATGTTAAAACAATAATAAAAAGAAAATACTGAAATAGAGGAAGGTATCGATGATGTGGAAAATGTACCTCTGTTCCCTTTCACCAATAAATTCTCACCCAGCGGGACATAAATCCACATAACATCCCCGATATAGAAACTCTCTGATAACTTTATGTCCGACAAAATGGTTTATCTCCTATCTGCCTTGGGGCCATTTAAACCCTTTCAATAATTTAATAGCCCCTACGCATTTTTTTACTGCAACTAATCGCCAAAAGTGCGTCGAATGGACTAAAAGGTAAATAAGTTGGACATATCTTCAAAACTAGTTCTTCATCAATTACTTTTTCCTAACACTACAATTTAAGGGCATTAAGTATTAGTGTTCAAATACTCATTCATATAATATATAAAAATAGATGAAAAGAAAACAGAAAAAATAAAAGAAAAATGTAAATAATAACAATAGTACTCACTTAATTAAAAGGGAAAAAAAATATTATATAATATAAATGTT
>NW_027106548.1:217314-232472 GCF_000696795.3 Halyomorpha halys
ATAAAAAAACTCTCTTAAAATATATACAAACAAAAGAATAGACAAGATGGACAAAATCAAACTATCTGTATGAAAAATAAATAAATAAAATAACATAATGATAAAATAATATATACAATATTTACACAATCGACCAGAGGATCCCTGAGCCCACTACATCCCCCACGTGTGAGGGGTAGAGCAGAGCTCAAGAGATCGCAGCTCAACCCTCTCGCCGCATCACTGGTAATGAGCCAAATGAGTTTATTATTAGGTATGTTTCCAGGTTTGCTTATTATTATTTTATTTTATTTTTATGTTTCTTTGAATTAAGCTTGTTTCGCGTTTTGTTTCTTCAGCCCTAATTCAGGTCGAAACGTCGGCACAGATAAATAAGTATTGTTTATTTGTGTGCTTTTGCTGACCGCTTCTCCAACCATCTTCTCTTCATGTCTATGAATGGACAACTATTAACAGTTCATTATGAATATAAATTTTGTTCCTACCGAGAATACAACATTTTACCAAAAGATAATGAAGTCGTAATGCAATAGGGAATATCTAATATATAATTATATTTTTCAGGAAAAACTACAAACACTTTACTAAGGTCCTTCATCATAAGGATCAGCTAAAAAGAATAAGAACCGGATTCGGCAATAGACCGCGATGACACTAAGCAGGTGGGGCACACCTCAAGGCCGAAATAAATTAACAATCTTCCTCCTGGTAATAAGAGCCCTCGGGAGCTAACTGGGTTAGCTGTAATTTCACACGAGTGCCTTTTAGCCACGTCGGGGCCGAGTTATCTCGGGGCTGGTGAGGGGGAGGTTCGCGGTTCTGCGGGTGAGGTGGCTGGGTGAGCCCCCACCGAATCTACTGGTTCTTTATAAAGTAGATATTTGAATCCTTACTGAAAGTGTTAGATACTTAATTCTTATTGCAAATCCGGAAATGAACGATAGGGATGTAGACACATTATAATCTGGAGCGGTTCGCACTGTCACAGAAGATTGACCTACTAGCCAACTTTTGGTTGAAATTAGTCCTTGCTCACTTTAAAATAAATATTTTTATATTAGTTAATGTTATAATACTTTAACGTAGTGATTTTTCATATAAGTCGTTCAATTGCTGGATAGATTGAACCTCCGATTACAACTTTTTTTTTAAAAAGTCAGTTTAATACATTTATCGAGAGTTTTTTATTTTATTTTATTTCATTTTTTTATTATTATTTTTTTTATATTATTATAATTTTTTTTTTACTTATTTATTTTATTTTTTTATTATAGTATGTTTGAGATCATTCATCAATATTACCTATTGCCCACAACTGTGTGGCAGATTGTAATATCTATCAATAAATAAATCTATCAAAAAAAAAAATACATTTATCAATACAAAATTCTAATGCGAAAGGATAAAATATTTTACTAAAATTTACATTAATTTTTTCAATTTAATGCAGAATTTTTATAGAATCGATATAGAAAATACTTTTTTTTTTAAATTTATTTAATGAAATTTACAACTGTATTTACATAAAAATACATCCAGTAAATCTGATGTAAGATCATAATGATATGACACAGGCATGTGGAGAAAATACCGTTTAGTAGAACAATAATAAATTCAAGTTATCAAGGAGACAAGTTAGCAACTAGTGGATTTGTGTGGTTAGGGAGTTTAAATTGGATGTAAAATTAAATTAACTTGGTAAAATTTTCAATTAATGTTTTTTTAGGAACATCTCATAAAAAATTAATTTATTTTAAGAAAAACATTAAGTTTTATAGAAATAAATAATGGTTTAAAATTTAAAATAATTAAATGTTAATGATTTTAAATTTTAAATAAATTGGCTTTTAACTTATAATGAAGAAAATGACCTGGGCAGAATAGCCTGCAAAAGAAACTTTAAATTAATGTGAGGAAGAGATTGTATTGAAGATGGCTAGAATGGCCGAAACGTTGGACTGGTAAAAATTAAAGTGTCGAGACAGAATTGGATACGAATTTTTGATTTATTTAATAATTAATATTTTTGTTTTCCATGGTTGTTATAACAACAGCCAAATTTTACTATTATTTATTTAGATAATAAATGCATCCTCATTCTGAATAATAAAGAATTGCTGTTTTCAAATGTATAAGGATTAATTTAACCTCAAAATTGTGCAGTGCGAGCAACAGATTTTTCAAATCTGATAGTTTCTGAAACTAACCCGCTTAAACAAACTAAATCTTCAGGTTTCTGAATAGTGTTTCGATACTCGGAGTGATGTTGCTGAGAGAGCTGTACCCACTGCAGCAATATACGGAGCAGTGTTATTGGTCGGGACCAAACAGAGCTGCCTGTCAGCTGTCCAATTGCTTCTCGATTCTTGTCTGCAATATCTGTCTGTCAGTTCGGGGCAATCCTGGATGCTACGTGGCCGTCCGGGAGTTGATCAATTAGTCACTCTGTTTGCTGGATAGGCTCAACTAACCGAAGGGATCAGTTCGAAGCTGGCTGGAACTGAGACTTCAGTTTAAGGGGTTATAACAAAATAAAGTCAATGAAATTCTGATATTGTGAAAACTTTATCAACGAAATCCTTTGCACTTAAGATTATATGAACACTTAATTTGGGCTTTGAATCACCCCATACCTTTCGAAAGGTCTTTCTTGTATTTCTAGGCAGGAGTGTCCCCTAAGAGGTATCCTGTGAGCATTTATCTAATCCTAGACGTTTCGTACTATTTTATTTATGTAATTGGACGTAATGATGAAAAAAATATTTACGATTACTTTCAAAACAGTTTGAAATTGAACTTGTAAATTGTGACTCTTCCATCAGGAGCTGAAGAAACCAAAATTTTTAAAAGATATAAGATCTTCTTGCTTTGGTTCACGATTTAAAAAAAAAAGATGTCACGTTAGGAGTAAAGTAGCGAGAGAAATACTTAGTCCTACAGTTGCGAGGAGGCCAGAGCAAAACTGATTTGACTATAGGCGTGGAGTTAAAAGAGGGAGTAACATTAACAAGTGTCAATAACAACATCAAAGGGTTAACGGAAGGTTAATACAGTCACAAATAACGAGTTGATGCAAACGTACGGTGATGTTTTTGTTAAGTTTATGGAGTTGTTAGTACTCAGCGGCCCTCCTATATCCTATAAAACCTGCAATTCAAATTCTCAATCTAATCCCGAACTATCAGGCCCCATCTAACCCCCACCTCGCCCAACTGCTGCATTAGATCATTTTTTACACGAACTGCCTTTCACTGGAACTCCATTTCCTCTTATATACGTTATTTAGCAACCTTTCCCTCATTTAAAACCCTTCTATTTAACTACCTTTTACGTCACCAATCTAATCCGATATTATAATAGTACAGATAATTTGTAACTACCTTTTTGTTTTTGGTTTTTTTTGTATTTAGTCAGTTTTTTCGGTGTATTTATAATTATAATTATAAGTTTTAATCAAGTGCGGCCACACTCTTTTTGGCCAATATATGTTGTAAACTTAAAATGACCTCATAATTGATCTAAAGGAACCTAGTCCCAGAATGATAAACTATTTTTTATTACCTTACATAATTATTGTATTATGTATTATCCCGAAATGTTTTATATAGATAATGTGAAATTTTTAAAATAACACAAAAATTTCAATGGATGTTTTTTTTCGCTTCGATACATTGAAATAATTTCAACTCTTTCAGTCTTTGAACCTAAATTATTATGAATGAGGTGTTAATATTTTACCGCAGGGAAGAATTCGGCTGGATTTGTGGTAAGCAAAAAAAAAAACTAAATTAAGTAAGTAGTAGTAGGTTAATAACAATAAAAGATAAAATATTATATTATAGGGATAATAATTATACAAACTATAGATGTATAGATATAAATAGAGATCGAAATAGATAATGGAGATAAAAATTATACAGACTGAATTATAAAAATATTAAAAACAGAAAGTATTCGAGACGTACCCACATTGAAAGGTGAGAAAGAAAGAAAAATATGAGTAATGAAATTTGTATATGATACGAAACACATGAAAGAAAAATATATATAATAAATGTTACAACATATAAAAAGATGCACATGAATATAAATAAGTAAAAAAACAAGAAGCTAAAATAAATATTGAATATGTAGAAAAATGGATGAGAAGGTCCACGAGAGAAGATATATGAAGATTGGGAAACAAAGAAAGAAAAAATATTAGAAACGAAAGGAAAACTTAGATGCTCAAACTCAACTCAAAGGTTCTGTCTGAAGTGATTACATCAGAACTTCACCGGTAGAGAGAGCTGAACAACAGTATTCGGCTAACTGGAAAGACCGTTTAGATAAAATAATAAAGAATAAATTAAATTAAATTAAAAGTTTGAACAGTAAAATTCCGTAATAAGTAGTGTAACATAAAAAAAATAAAGTATTAAGGAAATAAAACGAAGCCGTCTAATGTTTCAGAGTCCCAAAGTACTTAAACCACTCTACTTAATCGAATGTACTTCCTCCTAATTCTACATTAATTATAATAAATATTGAACCTAAAATTGTCATTAATTATTTATCAGTTAATTACAGAAATACTGCTATAATAATGAACAAATAATATATTATTAATAGTGCTATATTAATGAACAAATAATATATTATTAATTGCGAAATAAGAAGAGTGTATATGATTTGAAACATTTCGTGATGGCCTAATCCAGGCTAAGGCAGCGACATTGAATGATGGTTATTTAATTACTTTAGGGCACGCACCTCAGTCTCACTTTTTTATATTTATATTATTTCTTTATCTTTTTTTTTTTTAATTTTTTATTAAATAACCTTCCTTATCACACAGATCAATAATGTTACCCTGGTAATGGTCACTGAAATGTAATATCCTATGATATGGAAACCCATTAGGGTATATGAAAACATTTAAAAAAAAAAATAATAATCTTAATATTATTTTCAGTCAATTCAGAAACCCAACCATATATTTTTTAATTATTGTAGATATTAGATTAAGTTTTAATTTTAGTTTAAAAAACTCATACATATAGACCTCAATGTTCCCTATGTAACCGATCTAGCCCGAACCAGATATCACTCCTTCCATTATAAACTATCTATCCATTCAAACCCCCTAGTTTCTAATCTTGCATCCTCTTCCATTCCTGACAATCCTCCGAGGCTCCTGAAAAGAAGATGGCCACGAGTGCTACCAATGGGTAGTTTCTCTACACGCCTGTAACACTCCAATTGAACTTAGATCAGATTTACTAAATGTATTATAACGTACAGTTGCAAATAGCAATAAATAAATATTAAAAAAAAAAAAGTTTTAAAAACTAAGATATTTAATCTGAGTATCAGCAGATGGATAACGCAAGCCGCCATGATGGTTTCATATGTGTCATGAACAAACAACACTTTGGTAATTTACAGTTTTTAATCCTGCCCTACAGTATCCTTTAATAATACCCCACTTATTCCTGTCGAACAGATCCATTACTTAGGACGACATCTAACATGGAATTCTCACAAAAGACAAGAAATTGCTCGTCGATTCTGACTAATACAACATTTACTAGACAAGCGGTCTAAACTTCCAATCCATTACAAAAAACTGATCTACATGACTGTTATAAGGCCTATCTGGACAGACGGAGTTGAGCTACGGGGCTCCACTAAACCTTCGAATTCCTATCGTATCCAATCATTACAGTTCAAAATCCTTTATGTTCCTTACTTTGTCACGAATCAAGTCATCCATCAGGACTCAATGTCCCATATGTTGCCGATTTGTCCAGAATCATATACCAATCCTTCCATAATAAACTTCCCAACCTCCCAAACTGACTTGTTTCTAACCTGGCTTCTCCCTAATTACCTATTAAGGCGTCTAGGCGTCTAAAAAGAAGCTGGTCTCGAGATCTTATCCTTTATAAATGTTATTGGAGATCTTCAATGGGTAGATTTTCCACATGTTTCTATCATGTCATTATATCACCTGCAGTAAATTTACTTGTTGTATATATTTTTATACAGTTGTAAATAACAATAAATAAATTATTAAAACAAAAAAAATTTATAAAAGAATGGAGAATAAAAATAGATCAGCTTTACTCTCCATCGTAAACCTCTACTATCCTTCCCTACAGTATCTCTTTTTGATATCCCACTAAATCCTGTTGAACAGATTCACAACTTAGGACTCCATCTTAAAACCACCAAAACCTTCCACTTAAAACCCGTCCATTCTTATCTTAGTTCCCTCTCTTGTTTTCCCTCACTTTGACTATGACTGCCTAGTCTATGGTGGACTCTCGGGTAATCTTGAAGAAGAATTTTCATTATTTAAAAAAAAACCCATGGGATACGGTTTATGAAAAGATATTAGCCTAGAATCGATGCTTTAGTGTCAGCGAATTTTTTTTCAACAAACATGGATTTCTGTTCTGCAGAGTTTAGAAAAGTTAAAACATGTGTCTAAGTATATTCTTCATATCATATTTTCCGACTGGAAAAACCATTACGTTTTTAGTTATTTTATGTAGTCTTCAGGAATAAATAAACAAAAACTCAATATTGTTGGATGATAGTCCGGTTGGCAGTAAATAAAGGTATCAAAATAGTAGAAGAAAACTGTTTATTGTTAACCAACGTTTGCAGGGCTTCTTCAGAGCTAAATCAAAGAACAAGATACAAACATTTTAGTATTAACAGAACATTAAACATTTCAAAAACCATTTTTATGGTATATAGAATGAAATAAAAAGTATATCGAAAGAAATGATAACAACAATATAAGGAGGTATACGTGTAGGCAGATTGGAAACATATACTTATACACCATATACTTTATAAACATAACAATTGTTTTGAAATGTTTTTATTTTAATGTTGTGTTAATTCTAAAATGTAACTTGTTTTTTTTTTAGCGCTGATGAAGCTCTGCAAAAGTTGGTTAACAAGAAATAATTTAAAACAATCATTAGGGGTATTCATGATGTTTTGTTAAATGTTAAATGTTTTACCATGTTAAATGTTATAAGTATAAGATTGTGAGCAGCCCTATTTATATGTTTGTATAAGCCTTTATGTTTATAACCTTCCTTCCAGACCCTCATGTTATTGTTTACTTCAGTTTTGATTTAAGTAATTAATTACAACATGCCTAGAGTGAGTGAAAAGTAGAATTTGTGTGAAAGTTTAGCTTATGAAATGAAATGATGGTTCATATAGTGAGATTTTTTTCTTGAGAGCGTTTACAAATTTTCAGATAGTAGAATGAAATTAGATTGTTTTTTTTACTGTTTTTTTTTCCTCAAATGTATCATTAAAATTATCCATTCTGGTTTAATAACAGGGATATGAATAGCACAAACACATGACAAATGGCGGCGATCTCAACTGGTCTATTGCGTGACGTCATTCTCCATTTAACAGACCAAGTAACAGACTCTCAGCCATGTTAAATGTTATTTCGTTTTATCACGGTAAAAGAAGGCAATTTTTTTCGATTTAACATGTTAAACCAAAAATCATGAATACCCCGACTATAATAAATCATTAATCTAAATAGTTTTCTTTTACTATTTTGATACCTTTGTTGACCGCCAGGCGGACTATCTTCCTACAATTTACTTCATACGGTCAACTATCTTCTTCCAAAAACATATTATTTTTGTTTATTTATAAAATGTTTGATATTATTGTTTTGTTTCATTTAATTAAAATACTATATTATTGTTTTAAATTACTGATTGATTTTTTTAAAGTAAATAAGTTTTTTTTTTTTTTAAGTTTCGTTATTTATGTGTAGTTGTTAAAATTGTAGTCTTTGATAGACAGTTATATCTTCCATTGTCTATGTGTTCTTAATTATTTGAATAGATCTATTTTTTGTTATTTTTTATAAATAAACACATTTCAAATAGTAGTGATATTATCATTGGGCTAAATATAAAACTAGGAGGCTACTGTTGAACCAGAAAGCACATTGACTATCCCAGGAGAGGAATGGAACCACAGTGGGTTGATCAGGGAATAAATTGCTGGTCCTGTAGCCCCAACATTATTCCCTACTTCCCTAATTCTAGCCCAACAAGTTATATTTACAAGTGAATAAATAATTATAGGAAGATACAGGATGGCATTCTCGGTTTAGGTAAAGCCAAAGATTAATTTTTATTTATAAAAACGGATTATAGTTATGAATTACCAAATTTAATTTGAGTCAACATTTGTAGTTTTCATCAATGCCATAAAAACAAGATAAGAGAATAGTAAAGAAATAAACAATAAATATAAGTACATAGAGAAATGTATAAACATATAAAAGAATATGCAATTTGAAATAGTAAATTGTATCATGGCCTCTAGTAATGGATAAAGAAACGGTTAATTCAAATAAATAAAAGAGATAAAAATAGACATTCAAAATTTCAAACAATTTATATAAGGAAGAAGATCGGAGCGCGGTATAAAATAATAATAATATTAAAATCTCATAGAGTAATTAAACTATTTATTGTGGGCCAAAGTCCCAACAGGAATGGGCAAAAATTAGCTATAGTTAAAACTAATAGATAAAGTTGCCATGGATACGGCCCTTATTGAATGAATGAACCATTGATAAATAAATATCGTAACCATGGCAACACTATCCTCACCACTTCGCCGATGACACATGTGTGCTCGCTGTTAATAATAACCCATTAATTGTATCCCAAAATCTCCAATCCCATATCAGAGCCCTCGAAGATTGGTGTCATAATTGGAGGATTAAGATAAATTCCAACAAATCCCATCAAATCATCTTTTTTCTTCGTCGTAAACCTACTGACTGCCCTACAGTTTCATTTAATGATGTTACTCTTACCCCTATCGAAATGATCCGCTACTAGATATTAGATTAAGTTTTAATTTTAGTTTAAAAAACTCATACATATAGACCTCAATGTTCCCTATGTAACCGATCTAGCCCGAACCAGATATCACTCCTCCCATTATAAACTCTCTAACTACTCAAACCCCCTAGGATTCTAATCTTGTATCCTCTTCATTTCCTGACAATCCTCCGAGGCGCCTGAAAAGAAGATGGCCACGAGACCAGCTAATGTAAAATGTTATTAGAGTGCTACCAATGGGTAGTTTCCCTATACGCCTGTAACAGTCCAATTTAACTTAGATCAGATTTATTAAATGTATTATAATGTACAGCTATAAATAGCAATAAATAAATATTCCAAAAAAAAAAAATTTAACTTGAAAGTAGAGAGCGGTATTGCCGAGACCTTGAGATTTTAAAGATGAATTTATTGGAAGGGGAGAGGTTGATATAAAGCTATTTGAAGATCTCGTTCTGAAAGCGCTCCAGCAGGCAAATGAGCAAAGTTGCCATTGTCTCCAGCGGTAGGAGCTATAGACGCTATTGTTAGCTGAGTCCAATAGGGGGCGCTTCCGAAGAGTGCTATATCAAAGTTCTCGTTATTACTGCTATTCATCGAAAGCACCGTCCTAATCTACTTCAAAAACTTATTTATACTGTATGCAGATCATTTCAAAATTATTCCTTATTTAGAGAATCGATTTTTTGAAAAAAAAAAAAAATGTATTTATGAGTTTTCGATATATTAAAATTTATCCAAGTACTTCCTTTTCCAATTATAATATCCAGATATTCAGTTTAGAGAACAGTATAAGGAACAGGAAGGAGTAAAAAAAATCTCATATGGCGGGTGGTATTATCGTGTTTCAAGAAACATTTTGGAATGATATGCGATTTTGGATCAAATTTTAAAAATATTGTTCTGGGGTGAGAATCTTGGGGAGAAATGTTTTTATGTTACATTGAAACTCTTATAACACGGTTGTCCACGAGAAGGGTGATTTTGTTCGCTATTCAGAAGTTTTCTTTAAGAAATAGTCAACATAAAATAACAGAAAAAAAGGATATGAAATAATTTTTTAGTGATTTTCTTTTTTTTCCGCTTTTCAAATATTTCTTTTTTTTTTAAATCGTTTATATTAACGCCGACATTTCGGGGTCTTCCTTCTTCAGGGTTCTTCTACAACTATCAAAAAACAATGAGACAATAATATAATAATAAAAAGCTATGTAACAATGATAATTTAAATATTAGTTGAACATTTATATAAATTTCCCTTTTATAACAATGATGTTCTGTCCTCCCTTGTTTCAAATGTCTAAAATCTATAAATTTTACTTCTCTAATTATTTTATACTATAAAATATTTCGGGAAATCACTAGCTATCTCGAAAAGAAAATCGAAACAGATGTACCAATCACAAAATAAACCTAGAACTATCTTAGTAAAAAATAAAAATAAACATGCTTTGATTCCTAAAATAACACAGCATACACACACAAACACACAAAAAAAATTACAAACTTTCTCTATTTACGCAATTCTCCAATTTACACAATTCTTCAATGAACACAATTTTCCTATTTACCGATTAAAAAAAAAAAAAAACACAATTTGTTCCATTTTCGGTAGGGAGGCATTCCAGGTGCTTACGAAGGCGCAGGGAACCTTAATTGTTCAACGTGAACCGTTCGCTTCTTCTTCGGTTCTTGCATAATATCAATAGGTACCACGTTGTGTTCTCTGATTGTTATCACCAGGAATGGCTCCTCATAGAGCAGAGATTCTTTATTTGTATAGGATCCTAGTCAATAAGATACAACAGTCCCATTTTAATATTCCCAATCATGTTCTAAAAATTATTTTAACAACGGTTTTTAATCATTTTGGATTTATTAATTAATATATATAGTAACCGAAAATAGCTTGTCCTAGTAGTGAGAAAATAGTATATGTTGTAAAGTGAAGCCAACCGATCGCTTCTACGACACGAGATATAATATCGAAGACCTCGGGGCTAAATTGATATTGGATACTTTGACAGATCAAGTACACTTAGCTACAAAGTTTGTCTCTGTTCCATCATCAGGGCCAGATGGCGCTGCAGGATACCTCCGCATCTCAACAACTTCTTTCCTTTTTGAGCCAGTAATTTTAGAAAATAACATTATAACACATAAAACAAACTATCAGTATATATGAAGAAAACAGAAACATACAAGTTTAAATGTTAAGCATAAAATTGGTGTTGTTAGGTGGTTGTATTGGTGTGGTAGTTCACTGTCAGGCATATGTAGTAGTTGTGGTTTATACAATACTGATATGATAGCAAATGTAGAGGTGCCTCTACACGTTTGCCAAACTATGGCAAACTCGCGTATTTGCAAGCGTTTGGATAAGTTATTTGGATTGGCTGGTATAAGGTGTCCTAAATTTTTGGCCGCTCTGTTGAGAGTAACGTTTTGGGGACAAATGACGCTTAGGTTGCATCCACACGTTTGCATTCAGTAACCATTGTTTATAACTATCAACAGATGAATATTTGTGCTCTTCGTGTTTTAATTAATTAAAGAGTTTTCCCACTCTTTGGATTCAATAATTAACTCTGGTTTAAGATAGTATATTATAATTCCCTTTAACGGTATATTTATATTACAGTATGTTGAAGCAACATTAATTTTTTTTTTTAATATTTATTTATTGCTATTTACAACTGTACATTATTATACATTTAGTAAATCTGATCTAAGTTAAATTGGAGTGTTACAGGCGTGTAGAGAATACCCATTGGTAACACTCTAATGACATTTTACATTAGCTGGTCTCGTGGCCATCTTCTTTTCAGGCGCCTCGGAGGATTGTCAGGAATGGAAGAGGATCCAAGATTAGAAACTAAGGGGTTTGAGTGGTTAGAGAGTTTATAATGGAAGGAGTGATATCTGGTTCGGGCTAGATCGGTTACATAGGGAACATTTAGGTCTTTGTGTATGATTTTATTTGTGACAAAGTAAGGAGCATTGAGGATTTTACGAAGGATTTTGGATTGTAAGGATTGAATACGAGAGGAATTCGAAGGTTTAGTGGAGCCTCAAAGCTCAACTCCATATGTCCAGATTGGCCTTATAATAGTCATGTAGATCAGTCCTTTGTAATGGATAGGAAGTTTGGACCGTTTGTCTAGTAAATGTTGTAATAGTTGGAATCGACGAGCAGTTTCCTGTCTTTTCAGTCTTGTATGAGGATTCCATGTCAGTCGTTTGCCGAGATGTTGTCCTAAGTAACGGATCTGTTCGACAGGAATAAGTAGGGTATTATTAAAGGATACTGTAGGGCAAGAGGTCATGGTATAATTAATGTAAAAAGGAAAACACTGTGATATATATTAAGCAAGTCGAAGCGGCAGGGGACCTGGCGTGAAGGAAAAGGCAATCTCCCCCATGTGCTAAATCATAACACATTATAACTGCGTCTGGATAATTAACATGTCTTAATTATGTTATTACTATAATAACATAATTAACATGTCTTAATTATGTTATTACTATAATAACATAATTAACATGTCTTAATTATGGTATTACTATAATAAATGGCTGCAATAACTCAACATTTCTTTTCAGTTAAATCCAATTAATATATTTCTCTGACTGAAAATAAATGTACCCAACGAACGAGAGCATTATCTAAAGCAAATCGGAGCACGTGTAATTCATACTACAAAAAATAGGACACGTGAGTTATACAGCTTAATTTTCTGCGACTTAAATATTCCACGCTATCTTAGTAAACCGTTTAGTTTAGTATTTCTTAGCTCTATCATTTTTTTTTCTTTGTCCCCATTATTTATAAAACGACTAAGGAAGGAACCTTAAGAACAAACCTAAGGTACAAGATTTCTAATATTAAATTATAAGTTTTACCATGTTAAATGTTATAAGTATAGGATTGTGAGCAGCCCTATTTAAAGTCATGGTAAATGCATAAGAACTTATAGCAGATTTTCTGATCAACTTGTTTTGTAACCTTTATTATTATCTGTTCTATTATTAATTTATTTTATAATAATGATATAAGCACTTATTATTATCAGTTCTATTGTTATATTATTTAATAATAATGATATAAGCACGTATTATTATTAATTTCATTATATTATTTAATAATAATGATATAAGCACTTATTATTATCAGTTCTATTGTTATATTATTTAATAATAATGATATAAGCACGTATTATTATTAATTTCATTGTTAACTTATTTTATAATAATGATTTAAGTACTTATTATTATTCCTAATGAACGTTCAAAAAATGGAAATAATATGGTTGTTCATTGCTACCCCGAACCTCAGTGGTACGTTAGGTTTGGGTAGCTCCAATATTTATTTAATAATTTTTATTTTTAAATACATTTTGTCATTCATCAGGATCTCAATGTTTTGTATATTTTGATACAGTTGTAAATATCAATAAATAAATAGACCAACTTTTCCGATTTATACAAAAAAAAATTTGACTTGGAATTTAAAAATTATAAGTTCAATATTTTTCCCTGAGTTGTGAACAATATAATACATGAAAAATGAGTATACATACTTCTAGTAGTAGGAAAGTAAAGGTTTTTTTTGCTAATCGAAATTCAACACCAAACATTTATTAAGTTTATTTCCAAATTTGAATTTTCCCCTGTCAAATAAATGTTACGAATCAACAATCCCTTCGATGTTCTCATAATATTTTTTAAATAATAATTTTTCAAAAGCGGATATTATGGCTTTTACTACTGTTTTTTTTTTTTTTACTTGGTCAATAAAGCAAAATATAATAATAACTGACAGATCAGAAATAAACCTGTTAAGAAAGGTATACGAAAAATATAAAGGAAATTTTTATTTTCAATAACAATAAATTTTCGGTTGAAAAACTTGGTTACAGTGGCTTCTGCTATCTTAGGTTGCTGGGTATGTACCCACAGTGTTTTCACAAGTTCAATAGTTGCAGGCAACTTGGTGCATCAAACTAAAAGTATTATACAGAAACTTTTCTAAAATATTCTTAGATTTTTTTTGGAAGTGTAACTTAAAAATTAAACCTGAAGATGTTGACAATGTCCCCTGAAACGTTACAATTACAAATATTATACATTTTTATGATAGAAGAATTTTGAAATTTACTCAACAATCGAATTTCTCCACTAGAAAACCAATATAAGTACCATCATAAACTAATTTCATAATAATTAAATATTGTTAAAAAATATTTTTTTTAAAAACAACTGAAAGAAACCGCTATTATTACCTAAAAATTTATCATTGATTAACTATTAATTTTATAATTATTTTTTTTCAATAAGAGATAATTTAAGAAGAATTTATTTTAATCAAGAGACAGACAATCTAATGCACTCAAAAGAGCATTCTTTGAGGACATGGAGAAAAAAAACCTTTTTTTCATAAATCGGCGTTTTATTAACTATATTTTTTTATGAATTTGTTTTTAAGGTAGTACTTTTTGAACTATCAATAATTATGAGACCAGGAATTAAAACAGACCCGAAGGTTTGTTCACAATCAAAATTCATAATGAGGAATAATACACTCAAACTATATAAATGCGTTAGTTTATATTAATATAGTTTTAATAATAATAATAATTATTTATTTATTTGTATATAAGGCAACCCCCGTACAAATAGAGTTAACCTGTAAAATACATGAAATACATAATCAATTGTAGTAATTTTACAAAAAAGATCATTTATATAAAGTAATAACAATCAATATACTCAAGCTGGGATATCTATATTTGTTGGAATAAAACAGAAACATCACTTCATATTTAATAATATTAAAAAACAAAAGAGAAAATGAAACAGATACAATATCTCCTATTGGAATGATACGTGTCCAGCTCTAAGCAAAAGATTTTTTGTTACTAATACAATAGTTTTAATGTTCCTTTATTCCTTGATATTGTATTTCTATTTTTAATCAAGTTCCCTCCATACTTATTATGAATTCATTGCTTCATAATTATTAATTTATTAATTGTAAATTTGTATCATTACTGTTTTATTTCATGGGCTTTTTCATTCTTTTTTCTTTTTTACTTTATTTTCATTTTAGTATTTTTAATTGAGTTGTATTTAGTTAGTTGAGATATTAGTTCGATCGCTAGAAATAAATGCATATTGTTCCATCTTATAAAGTGTAGTAGCATCCACACCGCACTAATAATCGAAAGTGTATCTAGCTCATATTTCGTTTATTTTTATCTATTA
>NW_027106548.1:232942-239638 GCF_000696795.3 Halyomorpha halys
TTATTGTTCACCTAATTTAAATACTTTTTTACTATGTTTACTTTACAAATTATTTTCGTTATTGTGGCATAACTGCCGTCCCCACTCCTCCCAATACAAACCGTCACTTTGTCTTTGACTGCCGTCAAAACAGGTATGCATGCTGTCTCATCATTTGATTTGTATTTTTTTTTTTTCATCACTTTCTTTAATATTTCTTCTCTTATCTATCTGTTACCCTTTTCATTGACTATTTACAACCTTTAATTTTTCTTATTATTTTCATTTTATACCCCTGTTATTTTACACTTATCTTTTTGTAACTATAGTGTTTGTATCTTTTTTAGCCCTGACGAAGCCCTGAAACGTGGGGCGAAACGTTGGCTCAATAAAATAGTATAATTATTTACTATTTGAGTTTTTTTTTTTTACCGCACCCGGACCATATTCCATTCATCGAAAAAGAATAAGGTTTGAAAAATCTATAGATAGGAAATAAATAAGTCTAAAACAAGTTAATATCTTTGTAGATAAAGATGAAAATACAGGAGGATGAAAGGAGACAAGAGACTGACTGCTGAGGATATACAAGAGAAACAGCAATCTTATCCTGAATAGACAGGTATTAGTCCCAACTCCGGAGTCCTACTCACTCCTTCAATTACACCTGGCTCAATGTCTCCAATTACCTGAGTCCTTTGATTATCCTTCAGGAAGGTATACATAAACATAACTTGTCTCAATGGAGGAGTCTAAGCCGATTATTGCGGGATATGATGACTCGAGATATTTCGTCTTAGTCACAAGCTCTATTCCCAGTTAGGAATTCGGCTTCCATTAAATTAATTTATTTACATTTATATATACTGCCTAGTAAAATCATGTCGGATACTAAAAGTGGGGAGTAAGTTTGATACCCAGAACAACAGGTGATTCCCAAGTTTGAAGAAATTGAAAATGGAAGTTTGTTTGTTTGGTTGTTTAGTGGCGCCAAACTTCATTGGTCATCAACGCCATGTATATTTTATTTAATTTTGCTAATATTCGTTAAATTTTATTTATTTATTTTTTCTTCCGATCAAGTTATATTTTTGTCAGTTATTTATTTATTTTTTCTTCCGATCAAGTTATATTTTTGTCAGTAAATTTTGTGATTTCAAAAACCGAAACACCAATTCTATTGCCTTATCATCGTCTCCAATGGTTTTTGAGATATCTTGGCTTAGTCCAAAGCTATTGAGGTGTGGTGTAAAATATGGGCATCGTTGGAAAACATGGCTTATTGTTAAATTGTTATTGCAATACTGGCAGTTCGGAGGCGTTTCTTTTTATATAAGATAGGAGTGGGTGAGCCTCGTGTGACCTATTCTCAGCCTAGTCAGTACAACTTCCTCTCTACGGCATTTTATGGATGTATTTTAGGAATATTGTCCTATTAAAAAAAAAAAAACATGAAAAAAATTGCATTTACGTATTTCACGCCATTTTCCAATTCCAGGCGCTTTTTAAATATAACTCTACTTAAGCATCTTAAAGTTTCCTCTTCTCGTTTTGAGGAAATATTTCAAAAGTGATATAGGATCGTTGCTTCCTGAGAGTCTTAGAGGGGTGTGTCCGGCCGGGAAGGTTTGCATATGAACGTATTGCTGCTAATAATTTGTTCAGGATATATTCCCGTCTAAAGATGTTCATTGTTATTAATTATTTAGGTGAAAATAAATTAATCAATATGTGTATAACATACTACTTTAGAAAGAACGAAAACTGACTACAACAATTCGACACTTGTACTGTTGACAGTGATGGACTTCAAAAGATTCTTTAATAGTCTCTAACACTGGACTATTCCACTATTGCAGGTATTAACACCAACAGAACGGCCGGTGGCAAACACACACAAACAGCCTGAGACTCGACTAAGGACTAAGGACTACAAACTGATACTGACAGGACACCTAATGAGCCCTTTATAAGACGGCAGACACAGTCTACTTTTCCGATTTCCACTCATTTTGTACCCTTTTCTTAAATCTCCTCTCCATAATGCATAATTTATTTCAAATGCAGTAAAAGAGATTCCACCCATTATTGTTTCCAGCCACCTAATAATGATTATTAATGAGTAATTACTAATATAAACATCCCAAGAATAAAATAATTCACAGAAAATAAAAAATATCAAGAAAGGGCAAGTATATTTATTTATTTATTCATCACCCTATTTATTTATTTGTATTTATCTATCGCCCTAGCCTGTCTGTTAGGCAATACAGGTGTTCGCAGCAGTAGGTACCGCTCATTGCTGCATATGACAAACATTTACATAGCTGCATAGTACAAGAGCTCATGAGGAGAAAAAAGGCCGTTATCTCACCCCAATTTTTGATTACTTTAATGAAAACTATGTATAGTTAATAATCAAAACTGATGAGTCTGCCAAGTATAGGTAGGGCGAATAAAAAATGGCAGCTGTTTCAAAGCGATAAAAAAACTAATTTTTCATTCAGAGCTCTATATCTTAAAAAGTAGGAACAACACAAGAAAACCTAAGAAAGCATCATTTAAAGAAGAGTAAATTTGCTAAAATATGAGCCCTAATAGAGTTATTTACGTTAAACGGTTTTCGAGATTTAGCTTTTTAAAAAGCAACATTTCATAAAAATGTTGTATAGGACGTACTAAAAGATCAGTAGTTAGTGAATTTATTTTGTAAAATTTATATCTCAAGAACCATTTGACGTACGGATGTCTATTACCACTCAAATTAAAGCTAGTTTAATGAGCTATAAAGTAGTTTATGATGTTTATCTTCGTAGGAGTAATAGTTTACATGAAATTTGCTAAAATGAAATGATTTATAGTTGTTCAGACAAATTTTCATTTGCTAAATTTATATTTCTATGTGAATATAATAAAAACTACAACCTCTGCGAAGATAAGTGTCAAAAACTACTTCATAGAAAGTTTAATTTCCTTTATTTTGAGTTTTGGCAGACATGTATGCGTCTTTTGGATCTAGAGATATATTTTATCAAAAATCCAACATTTTATATGAACAATTAAAAATTAACATTTTGTGAGTTTATTTTGTCAAATATTATAAAAACTACTACTCCTAAAAAGATAAACATAATTAACTATTTTGTAGTAAATTTAACTAGCTTTAATTTGAGCGCTGGCAGGTCCATGGTTTCTAAAATAAAGATTTTTATAAATCAAATTTATTGTCCGAACAACTATAAATCAATTTATTTTAGAAAATATCACGAAAACTACTATTCCTACGAAGGTAAAGGTCATAAACTTCTATATATTCATATAGATAATTCTATATATATTGTCTTTTCAGGAAGGGACATTTCAGAAGCTTTAAGTTTAAAACTAATATTACTGCCAGTAAAAGCTGATCCCTACCAACTTACGCCTTAGTAGATCACTTTTTGTTTTATTAAATATTTATTACTTAACTAACTTTACTAATACAACTTTTTTAATTAATAATTTATTTAATACATAGCTTCAGCATCAATTCTTTAATATAAAACTTTAAAAAAGTCATATAAATGAAGGAATATAATACAAAGTTTACAGCTGTATGCCACCATATCATAAATAATGCCCATAAATCAGATTTTTTTAAATTTTTCCCTATGTGGATGGCATTAGTTTACTCCATACAGCCAAAAATTAATTAACTATATTCTATAAAATCTCTTTAGTAGATTTTTTCCCTATCCTTTTGTTACAGCTATTATTTATTAAGCTGTGGCAGCTCATTGGTAAGGCAATGGACTACTAACTCAAAGGACCTGGGTTCGAATCCGGCTGAGGTAGACAATTATTATATATTTCACTGCAGCCATTGAGTTGGAGAGTCCTCCCAGCCTCATTAAGTTGGTACCTTTAATTAGGTAAACATTTAAGAGAAACTTTAATTTATTAGTTTATTATAGGAGGCAACTAAAATTAATTCACGATATTTTAAATCAAATTGTGTGAACGTATTTAATATTGAAAATTCCTCCTTCGTTCACAATACCTAATTAAACTTTATGATCCATATTGGATTCACTAATGAATTCCAAGCTTAATTAGAGTTATTAATGCTTAAGTCAACAATATCAGGGAAAATTAGGTATATAAGAATTTTTATTACATTTTAACTAAACCGAGACTAGTTTCATTAATTAAAAAATTTCGTTATTAATAAAAATTTTGTAATTAATAAAACTAAAATGTTGTATGTTTTTAGGCTGTAATCCTACACAACACCCTACATAATTATAAATTTAAAGACATAACAAATAGATATTTCATCTGACGATATTTGTTAATAAAATATAATAATAAAAAAAATATTCGGAACCAAATCTTTTATAATAATTTCAATACTCAATTAAAAAATGTACAAATGAAGAATTGTCATCTAATAATTTTTATAATTCAATATTTTTTTGCAAATATATAGAACTAAATTACCTTAAATATAAATAAATATATCTCTTGTCTAAATTATTTGTCATACCATCAAAAACATCGCCAGGGGTTTGGTTATTAGCTGAATAACTTAAAATACACTTGAAAATCTTGGGAAGGAACCACCCATTGGTGGTACTTCAAACATTAATTTAAATTAGAAGGTCCCGTGACCATCTTCTTTTCAGACGCCTCGGAGGATTATCAGGTTTCGTTAAGGATGAAATATTAAGAATTAATGGGTTAGGATGGTTAAGGAGTTTGAAATGAAAAGACGCATATCTGTTTTGGGTCAAATCTGCAACGAACGGGATTTTAAGGTCTTTGTGAATGAGTTTATTTATAACGTAATAAGGAGCATCAAGGATTTTACGTAGGATTTTGGATTGTAACGATTGGATACGGGAGGAATTTGATGGTTTGGTGGAGCCCCAGAGCTCAATTCCATATGTCCAAATTGGTCCGATTATCGTAGTGTATACTAATTTTTTGTAGTGAATGGGAAGTTTAGAGCGTTTGTCAAGTAAGTGTTGTAGCAATCGCAATCTACGAGCAGTTTCTTGTCGTTTCAGTCTTGTGTGTGGATTCCAAGTAAGTCTCTTAAATAAAAAGTAAATTTAACTTTTTTCATATATTTATATAAATCATTGAGTTATTTATTATATTATATAATGACATTACTATATTTGAGTATGTGTTTATATAAATTGAAACTTTTATATCAATTAATATAAAGATAAAGTGATGAGACAGTAATTATAGTAACATAAATGCTAACAGCTACTTACGCTGTATAATCGTTAATACAGGTCCGGATTTAGCTGTTTATTTTTTATTATTTAAAAATTTATTATCAATAAATAGTATTAGTACTATTTTGATACAATTCAGAAAGACTGACTTATCAAAGCGTTATAAAAAATTTTTTAGGAGTGAATCAACTATTCGTTTTTTAGCACCTCAAGAAATCTTTAAATAAAAATTGAAAATGGAAAAAAAAAATTGTTAGCCCAAAATTTTATCTGGCATTCTTTAATTTATTTTGAAAGATCGAAAAAACATAAATAAATGCAAGATGACTCTACCAATCAAGACCAACATTGGGAGTGGTTTAGGGCTATATAAACTGCATCAAAGGGCATAAACCAGATCTAATCAAACAGATTAGAACCGAAGATATAAATTTTGTTAATGTAGGTTAAAACAAGGGACGTTCAGCTTTCCAGCGGTTGTATTACCGTAGGAATTGGATAAAATGTCGAGGAGTTATGAACCATTATATGAACATTGGTCACCGGAATATATGAAGAAAAAAATGTTCCAAATAAACCAAAGTAAAAAATTTCCAATTTAAAAAAAAAATGGTATTTAAGGGTTTCAGAACACCCTAAAAACTAATATGATTTGCTTTTTTATAAAAAAAAAAAAAAAAAATTGTCGAACTACTTTATCTAAATCCTCATTATCTTTTTCTTTTAATTTTTAGTGATTAAAAAATCATTTACTAAAATCAGTAACTGTAGGAAGATAGTCCGAGAGGCGGTCAATAAAGGAATCCAAATAGCAGAAGAAATCTATTTATTGTTAACAAATTTTTTGCTCAACTTTACTAAGAAATATTTTCTTCTTATAATTCAGAAAGAGACAAATCGATTGGTAAATAATAACTATGAAAAAATTTATATTTTTTGAGCTACGCTTCAAAAATTCTAAATTTATTAATAGTATTTTTTTTTTTAATCGGGCCAGCTTATATTCCAAGGAAAATCCAGATTATTTAGCAAAAAGCCCCATCAAAATTGGATGAACAGTACGGTAGTCCATATAGCACCAACAAACAAAAATTCATTTATTATATATTAGATAATATTCTATTGGAGAATATTACGTAATAAATATTATTCTATTATGTACATATAATGTGATATATAAAAAGTAAAAATTATATTATACAATGTTAGGTACTGCTATTGTTTTAAGAGGTTTTGATAATAAAGGCAAAACCCAGAAAGAGCATATTATAAAAGAATATAAATATAAATTTAATGAAAGTTTCTTTTAGTCAAAAGTTTTATTATACAGCAGATTTCTTACTTAATTTTGGAAGAATAATATCTATTATATTAAATTGGTTAATTATAAACAACTTTAATTATTTATTTTTAAATAAGGTAAATTCATATTTGATTTTAATTTAGTTAAAAATATAGTAGAGCAATAAAAGTTATTTTAAAATATTAT
>NW_027106548.1:239733-241977 GCF_000696795.3 Halyomorpha halys
GTTTTTAACATTAAAATTATATTTATAACAAAAAAAGCTACTCATTTCTCTTCAAAATTATCAATATTTATTTATTAACAATAGAAGAGTATATTTAAATAAAATATTTTTATTTGATTAGAAAATAATAAGTTATGTTATGCTAAAGCAAATATACTAATTTTTTCATATACCCTTGCTTAATGAAAAATAAATAACACAATTTTAAAATAAATTGATAATAATCAAAATTTATTTTATTCGAAATTAATATTAATGTTAACCCGTTAAAAATAATTCAGATCTTAAAATTTGATAAAAAAAAAAATTGACAAATTCCTTTTCAGAATCATTAATATTTTTTGACTGATAATAGAAGAATCTATTTTTAAAAAATAATATATTTTATTATATTGGGTAGACATAAAGGATATGACCAGTTACTAAAAAAATTAAATAAACATGTATACTGTGAATGTAAAAATAATAAAAAATTATTTTTTTCAAATTTAATTAAATTAACATTACTTGAAAGGTCTTGATTCATTTCAAATCTCTAAAAAACATCATACCTTACATTTTTAAATTAAATATGAAGTTTAATTAAAAAATACTTAAGTTTTGTTTTTCTTTATTAAAAAATATAATATTATTCTTTTCATCCCTCTTAATAATTGTGACTAATTATATGTATGAATATGTATTATAATATATATTTATAAAAAAAAATACTTTTTATGTCATTAGAAATACATAAAGAACATGACCTGTTGCTAAAAAAATAACCAAGTAAATTACTTACATTTTTTATTTGCACACACAAATATTTTTATAATGATAAGGAGGGAAGTACATAATTTTACTAATGTAAAAATATTTGAAATTTATTTTATTTGAAACTAATATTAATATAATGATTGGTCTTAAATTATTTTAAATCTTCACATTTTTTACTAAAATAAGAAAGATTTTATAGAAAAGTAATTTGTTTTTCAATAAAAAACCCTACCTGATTACACTTCAGAATTACAATTATTTCTTAATTAAACTTTGCTGACTCTTTTCCAATATCAATGAATAGCATATGTACCCTAAAAATTTAGATAACTGGAGAATTTTTAGTTTCTTTTTTTATTGATTCATTTAGAATTTATTAATGAGTACAAATTAAAAAATATTTTTATACTAATAAGAAACCAAAGAAGGATATACCGATCTACTGATAATGAATCGACGAAATGTTAATAATTGAGTGACTTTTTTTTATCTTTTAAATTATATTAAAACAATAAATAATTGTTTAACTTTAAATAAAGAAATAGATAAGACATGATTATAAGAGAATTAGATAATCCGATAAGACTCACATATACGACGCCACTTTGGAGAGCGGAGTAGCGAAGTTCCCTCGAGCGAGTGCAACCGAAGACTGGATGTCGCACCGCCCCCTCCCCCGACACCCCCTCGCCGAGGTCGGTATAGACCCATTTCCACGTGACAGAAATCTGTCGTCCAGTGATATCACGATATTGAGAAACTATCACAGTGATTATTTGAACGCTCACAGTGACCTGTGAACTTGAGTTCAAAGTCTATTTAAAAAAAAAAAAGAAATATGAATGATTGGCTCAAATTATATAAACCTAAGTTTTGTAAAAAATCTAGAAAAAAACAAAAAAAAAAACATTAAAATAATATCTTCTAATGGAAGAGTTTTTTTAAAAAAAAAACTAATTAGAAATGTTGAATGATTAACCTGGTATTAGCAAGATTAGACTAATAAGGAATATTGTAATTATATATAGATCTTAATCAGGTAATTTGTTTATATCAAATTTTTTTAATAGATAATTGTAATATATTGTAAATGTTTTATCCATGTTATTAGCATAAATGAATGACAAAATAATTAACATTATAGATAAATGAATAGCGTTTAAAGAAAATGTATAGTCCAAGTGTTATAATAAGATAAAGGCTATATGAGAATAAGTAATAATAAAATTATATAAGAGGAACGAATAAAAAAATATAAATCCAATTAGTAAAGAAGGTATATACAAAAAGAAAATTATTTAAAATAAAGTAATTAAAGAAGTGGGAAATAAAACGTATATAGAGGTGCTTTAATAGGTAACTCAAACAACAGGACTAAGGGAATAAGAATATAAAGTTGTATAATATAAAAGAAACAAAGGAACATGAATATTTTAATTTAATTAAAGTTATAGAAAAAATGAGAAAGAAATATACTATTATATTTTA
>NW_027106548.1:243542-249573 GCF_000696795.3 Halyomorpha halys
TTAAAATGTCACCGAAAACTAAATAAAATATACAGTTCTAAAGGGATTTAAATATTTAAAGATAAGACATCTCGGTTCGTTTTAGAGCTCTAATTACGTTTTTATTGTTTCATGTTCTTAAACACGGTAGAACGCAGTGAATATCTTCTTTTGATCCATAAAATATAAACAGCTATCTTACTATCTTCGGGAGCACTGTGTAAAAAAGTACGATTGCTAAATAAAAACAATATTTAATTTTTTTTCTGGTAACATTGGTTTTAAAATAGTTCAGAAAATTCTCAGATTAAAGCAGAGTTTGCGTTTAAAAAAAGGAAAGAGGTTACTTAACTATGGATGGATATTTGACACTTCAATAAAATTTTAAAAAATAATAAAATCTATGACGGGCAAATTATTTTGGGTAAGAATTTTCAGGTCATTATGTTTAATATCAATATCCAATCTGATCCAACTCTAATTTTTATATATATTTTTTAAAATATGAGAATAGTTTCTTTAATAAAGTATAATAATTTTGGAATTTATATATAGGAAGATAGTCAGGGTTGTGGTCAATAGTGAAACAAAAAGAGTTTTATTTTTTTATTTGTATATTATATTTGTAACTATTTATATAAATAGTTGTAAACTATTTTTGTTTCACCCTGACCATCTTCCTATATATCAATTTTTACGGTCAACTATATATACATATATACAATTTTTGAATTTATTTTGCTGTAAAACAATTATTTCTTCTGTAAACGCCTTTTCTAATCTACACTAAATAAACACATATTTTTGTTGAAGAACCATGTAATATAATTTTCCAAACTCGAGATTTAAAATTGGTAAGAAACTGCTCGTAGATTCCGATTGCTACAACACTTACTTGACAAACGCTCTAAACTTCCCATTCACTACAAAAAATTATTATACACTACGATAATCAGACCAATTTGGACACATGGAATTGAGTTCTGGGGCTCTACCAAACCATCAAATTTATCCTGCATCCAATCCTTACAATCCAAAATCCTAAGTAAAATCCTTGATGTTCCTTATTACGTTACAAATAAACTTAACATAAACCTTAACATCCCACTCGTTACAGATTTGGCCCAAAACAGATATACGTTTTTTATTTCTAAACTCCTTACCCCAATTCTTAATCGTTCATCCTTAAAAATCGTTAATCCTGATAATCCTCCGAAGTGTCTGAAAAGAAGATGGGCCACGGGACCTTCTAATTTAAATTAATGCTAGAAGAACCACCAATGGGTGGTTCCTTTCCAAGATTTTCAAGTGTATTTGAATGTATTGTATTTAATGTATTTAATATTTCTACAGTTGTAAATCACATTAAATAAACAAACAAAAAAATAAATGATCAGCTTCAGAGTGTATTGGGTGAAACAATTTATTAATATATTGATTTTTTACCATTGTAGAGTAATTAAAAACTGTTTGATAAAAATTACCTTATCCCTTTAAATTTAAAGCCACCAAGCGAAAATGTTAATAATTATAGGCAATAAATATTCAAGCACTGTATACAATAAAGCGCTTTGAATCGAACACATGTGCATGTCTCTACTCCAGTTTAAATAAATACAGATATATTATTATCAATAATAAATTGATTTACAGAACCGTAATATGTAATATATAATATGTAATATGTAATATAATTTAACTAGGGGGAGGGGCTCCTCTGCACCTGTAGGCGGACCAATCCCATCCCCCCAATTATTATACAACAATATATTATAAATTATATAACTGTTTATTTATTTAATTGTACTACTCGTTGCTCAAATTGTACAACTGTAATTTACATGTATTCTCTAGTTCAGATTGTATTATTTTTTCAGTATAGAGTGAGTAGGAAAAAAATTAATTTCAAGTCTTTATTCCAACATTTTGATTTGTACTTCAATTTATAAATTTAATCGTACTTTAATTAAAATAATATAGCCCCCACCCTATGTAGCACTTGTATAGCGGTATACTCAAACGTATAGTGAGACATACTTCATTTCAAAGATATACCACATACATACTAGTACAAGAGTACTAGAAGAGAAAAAAGGCAGTTATCTCACCCCAATTTTTTATTACTTTAATGAAAACTATGTATAATTAATAGTCAAAATTCATGAGTCTGCCAAGTATAGGTAGGGGGAATAAGAAATGGCGGCTGTTTCAAAGCGATTAAAAAAAACTAATTTTTCATTCGTAGATATATATCTTAAAAAGTAGGAACAACACAAGAAAACCTAAGAGAACATCATTTAAAGAAGAGTAAATTTACTAAAATATGAGCCCTAATAGAGTTATTTACGTTAAATAGTTTTCGAGATATAGCTTTTTAAAAAGCAACATTTCATAAAAATGTTGTATGGGACGTACTGAAAGATCAGTAGTTAATGAATTTATTTTGAAAAATTTATATCTGAAAAACCATTTGACGTACAGATCTCTATTAGCACTCAAATTAAAGCTAGTTTAATGAGCTATAAAGTAGTTTATTATGTTTATCTTTGTAGGAGTAATAGTTTACATGAAATTTGCTAAAATAAATTGATTTATAGTTGTTCGGACCAATTTTTATTTGCCAAATTCATATTCATATGTGAATATCATAAAAACTACTACCTCTGCGCAGATAAGTGTCAAAAACTACTTCACAGAAAGTTAAATTTCCTTTATTTTGAGTTTTGACAGACATGTGTGCGTACCAAAAATCCAACATTTGATACAAACCGCTAGAAATTAACATTTTGTGAGTTTATTTTGTCAAATATCATAAAAACTACTAATCCTACAAAGATAAACTATCAAAAATTTAACTAGCTTTAATTTGAGCACTGGCAGACATCTGCCAGTCAAATGGTTTCTAAAATGAAGTTTTTCATAAATCAAACTTATTGTCCAAACAACTATAAATCAATTTATTTTAGCAAATATCATGAAAACTACTATTCCTACGAGGGTAAAGGTCATACACTTCTTTGTAGTCCATAAAACTAGCTTTAATTTGAGTGCTAATAGACATCTGTACGTCACATAATTTCTAAGATATAGAATTCTCAAAATAAATTAATTAACTACTAATATTTCAGTAGATTTTTAAGAAATTTTGCTTTTTAAAAAGCTATATCTCGAGAACTATTGAACGTAAATAGCTCTTGCAGGGCTAATATTTCAGGAAATTTACTCTTCTTTAAATAATGTCCTCTTACATTTTCTTGTGTTGTTGGTAGTTTTTAAAATATTTAGTTCCAAATGAAAAATCAATGTTTTTTTATAGTTTTGAAACAGCTGCTATTTTTTAATCCCCCTACCAATACTTGGCAGACTCATCAATTTTGACTAGGAATTATATATAGTTTTTATTGAAGTAATCAAAAATCTGGGTGAGATAACTGCCTTTTCTTCTTCCCGGCTCTTGTACTATACGACATTCGAACTACCGACGGTGACAGAATTTATATTGAGAAGATATATTATCAATTTTTTTGACAGCATTGAGTACATGAATCCTTTATTCAGGACACTGACACTGACCGGACGGCCACAAAGGTGACAGACACACACTAACAGACTCAGACTCGACTGAGGACTATTAATATAATGACTATAGACATTACGAAATCTGGTGGGTACCATCATCAAACACCAATCTCAACCCCATTCAATATTCAATATATTCCAATTTTCATGCAAATCTCTTTCCCCTTTCCCCTCTTAAAATGCATTTCCAATGCAGTACAAGAGATAACCATAGTTACCTACCAACTATATAATATATATCAAACCTTTTAGATCCATGGAGCTTAGAAGAAATAAAAAATGAAATATTACCTGTGATCCCTAAAAAACTTTTTTAAATAATAAATAAATATAATCAAATGTTTATATAGCATTTATTCATTTACTTTTAATATTGACCAGTCCATGATGAATGATTTATTATTTTTTTAATTAAAAAAAAAAAAAAACTTCAAAGTAAACCCAAATATCCTAATACAAATCGATACAGTTTCCAATCAACTTTATATGAATAAATATTTAAACCAATATCGGGAATATTTCATTAAGAAAAAAAAAGAATTATCAGATAGAGAAGTCTTGTCATAACCTCTGCCTTAACTCCCCGATGGAGGCATGAAATTCAGGTCGAAACGTCGGTTGGAATAAATAGTGTTTCTTTACGAGTATTTGCTACTCAAACTTATACAAGGTTAGCAATGCTATATCCTATCCTAAACAGAAATTCCAAACTAAAACCAGAAACAACTGTTCTTATATTTAAAACAATCCTCAGGCCACTGCTGATGTACGGCTGTGAAGTCTGGGGAGCGGAAGGAAAAAACTTCCTTCACGAAAAGGAAAAAACTACAATCTTTTCAAAATAAAGTCCTAAGAATCGCAGTTAATGCTCCTTGGTTGATAAGAAATAGCCAATTGGATCGCGAATTACATATGGAGTCAATAGAGGATTACATCAAAAAACGATTCATGAAGTTCCACTCACAGTTGCCGACAGTTAAAGGAGCAGTGACATACAATGTGGGAAACCCAACCTCAACCCGAAGACTGAAGCCCAGACTGCTACTGGACATTCTGTTATAAATTTTAATAAATATAAAATTAATTCATTATTATTCATTTTATTTATTCATTATTATTGTAATTTTATATATTTTATTTTTTATTATTTTTTTCCTCTCTTTCCTTTTTCAAATTAACTTGTTTCTTTTTACTGTTAGAAGACAATTGTTTGTTTTATTTAAGTGTACTAATATCATTATTTTTTGTTATTAATTTTATTTTCCTCTTTTATTAAGAAGCATTATTCTTATCTATTTCTTTTCTTTTTTTTTTCTTTAATAAGAACATTTCAAATAGTTAGGGGTGTCATTTGTATGACTGTACCCTTCATAATCGACTGTTAAAAAAATATATATAACATAAGTTATATCAACAATATAAGGCCTATCAGGCCGATCTGGTATAAAAATAAAATAATAAAATAGATTATTTGCTGACCACACCCTCCTGGCTGGCTTGACTACAGATGTTTATTTTAAAGTATACCTCATGATACACATAGTAAATATTGTGTACATATGCACTCGTAAGATTCACATACATTTAAAGCATAAATTATATTACATAAATTTACGAAAATGATTAAACAAAATAAAAATGGAATATAATAGGGATTTGAATAGGAGAGAGCCAATACTAAATAATGAAGCCTCCTCGCTCCAATCAATCATCTCCAATATTAATTATAGCTTTCTGAAAGGTCGGGTTATATTCTAAACCAAACGGTAACCTCCTCCAACGTCCTCTCTTAATGAAATATTTTTCGGAAAGATAATAAAACAATATTATTATATTTGGTTTATATTTTAATATTAATATGGTTTAATGTGATTTACAACTGTACAAATAATAAATATGTTGTATGTTTCAATTACACTTGAAAATCTTGGGGGGAACCACCCATTGGTGGTACTTCAAGGGTTTATATTTAATCATTTAAGAAGCAGACATAACAATAGGGATCTTCATCATTTTTAGTTTAGCATGTTTAAATGGAGAAAGATTTCCTTCTTTTAGCATGTTAAATCGATATAACATTTGACATGATTCAGTCTGTTTGGTCTGCTAAATGGAGACGTCACGCACACCATTTTGTTTTTTTGTCATTTTGTTGCTTAGTTGCTCGTAGTTTATGTTTTTGTTTTGGATGTATTTAAATTATAATAAGGTAATGCTTCCATTGTATCCCAATCCCACATCACCACCCTCGAAGAAGGGTTCCAAAACTGGAGGATTAAAATAAATTCCAATAAATTCCACCAAAACACATTTACCCTTCGTCTTGCCCTACAGTATCTTTCAATAATACCCCACTTATTCCTGTTGAACAGATCCGTTACTTAGGACTAAATCTGGACAAACAACTGACATATAATTCTCATACAAGACTGAAACGACAAGAAACTGCTCGTAGATTCCGATTGCTACAACA
>NW_027106548.1:250094-259361 GCF_000696795.3 Halyomorpha halys
AGTTGTAAATATCAATAAATAAATTATTAAAAAAAATAATAATACATTAATGGGAAAAAAACTAGAAGAGGAATCAAGAAACAAGTGAGGTGGAGGAAAAATGATATAACGAAGCTGTTAGGGATTTTAGACTTGAGAAAACACTCTAATTAACTCTACCCAATAAATTCAGGAGACTTTTCGAATTTATATCCAGATAGTTGGTCAAGGGTTAAATGTCAAACCTCAGAATTATAACCATCGGAAAAGAAATAAACAAGTTAACGAGAAAATCCGCTAGGGGAGTTCTTCTGCATTTAACATATAACATTGATTTTAAATTGTGCTACTCACAATCCTTTTTTTTTTCATTATATCTTTATTGCCATTTACAATTGTACATAATAATACATCCAGTAAATTTGATGTAAGATCATAATGGCATGCCAATTGGTAGCACTCTTATAACGTTTTTACATTAGGACTCGTGGCCATCTTCTTTTCAGACACCTCGGAAGATTGTCAGGAATAGTAGAGGAAGCAAGATTAGATAGAAAGTAGTATGTTTGGATTTTAGGGAGTTAATCATGGAAGGATTGATACGTAATTCGTTCGCTCACAATCCTATACTTATAACATTTAGCATGTTTAAACTTTTTACAATTAACAAAACAACATGAATATAAATAATATTAGCTATTTATTTTAACAGATTTTAAACATTTGTGATAGTATTGTGAGAACATGTTAAATTACAAGTAATATCCATATAAATTTGTATGTTGATGATCCATTAATCTATGAAAAAAATGAAAACCTTTATCGATATAAACTGAAATTCAGGGGTTCACCAATACTTTCGAAGTACTGTTTCTTGATTTACGGTTTGTGCAAGGTGATTTGTTCAAGATGGCCCTCAACTGACAGATTTTTCCTTAATAAAGGGTTCCCACTTTGTAGAGGCTGGGTGAATCCTGAAGGACTACCAAACCCACAGTGTTGACTCATGGATGCAGTTACAGAATAAATAATTATCTGCAACAGCAGAATTCTAATCCGGGTAATTGGAGTTACTCACAAAGTAACATCACTCCCATAGATTATTTATAACAATATAAATACAATTAATCAAAGATAATAACCATGAAGGGTACAGAGTAAGTGCCAAAATGATCGGATTAGATTGCTTTCCACGCTGTATAATATTTAGAACTTTTGACTTATACTACTTTACCGTCCACCCTAGATATCACATGTTACAAAATCAAAATAGTAATTTTTCAATTATACTCAATTATTATAATTATAAAAATTACCTAGAATGTTTTAACCTTCTTTATTAAAATATATTAGACACTCAACGTCCAATATGCCAACGTAAAATAACTTATTATTGACATTATCAAAAACATTAATTATGCAGAGATCTTATATTTCATCAACTAATGATCAAATATAGTTGAATTTTAGATATTTATTTGTAATTAAATTTCATGGAATTTTTAACAACAAAGTTAGACAAAAATGTAGTGTGAAATAAAATGATAATTTACATAACCTGGTTGTTTTAGAAGGTTATATAATTGTGCCGTGATAACATGATGACAGTTTTATTTTGTTTTGGTTTTTCCGATTAGCCCTACAGATCTTCACGCGTGCTTGGGCTTCTGCTTTCCAGTTTGCTGCATGCAGCTCTTTGCATCTTTGTTGATTCTGTCTATGCATTTGGTTTTGGCCTCTCACGTGGTCCTTTGCCCACTATAGTGGCATTCATTTTTGTGTAGAGGCTTTCTGATGGATTGCTTCGAGCCACAATCCCAGATCGCTCCAGACAGTAAAATACAAAAAATGTATAGAATAGAATTTATTATTAAATAATATAGTGACAGATACCGGTAAATTAAAACACAGAATGGTGCAAATTTATAAGAAAAGAAATTTTATAAGTTTAATTTGGTTGTGTTAAATTCACTTGAGCAAATAGCTTGTAAAATGTTATAAATCAGTATGTGGATCTGATACTATAGAGGTATGCAAATTAGAATTTATTATACATAAGAAGATGGTCAGGGTTGCGGTCAAAAGTGAAACAAAAATAGTTTGCAACTATTTATTATCCGACGTTTCGCCCCACTTTGCAGGGCTTCATCAGGGCTAAAAGGATACTATGATAAGATAATTTATCTTATCATTGTATCATTTTGTATCTTTTTAGCCCTGATGAAGCCCTGCAAAGTGGGGCGAAACGTCGGAAAATAAATAGTTGCAAACTATTTTTGTTTCACTTTTGACCGCAACCCTGACCATCTTCTTATATATCAATTTTTACGGTCAACTATATATACATATATAGAATTTATTATATTTTTGATTCTCTTAATAATAAGTTATTGTTAATCAATTATTTTATTAGATTGTCCTTGATGATGACCTATTTGAATAATTTTTGTTATTATTAACAAAATTATCATTCTAGAACAAGATAGTAAAAATATAATATTTGAGATAGGTTTGTTTTTAAGATATAATAAAAATATCTATATAATCTCACACTTTATATTTTCTTGTAACTCATACGTTTCGGCCATTCTCAATTACATTCTAATTATCATAAACTATTTTAATACCAATATTTTGTTTTCTTAAAAAACATTCCCAACTATAAATTTCCTATTTTATTAACAATATCACAGCTAACATTGTTATCAAAATATAGCCTGCAATACTATCATGCCTTTGTCAAATTTTATCATATTCAGTAACCTATAGAACATTATTAAATTAGGGAAGATTATAAATCAATCAATTAATTTCTAATATATTCTATTAATTACCTATTATTATCACAATTTTATTTTTTTTTTCATTATTCAGTTAATAATGTTAATTACAAGGTCCCTTTATCAACAATACATTGTTTAGACTATCTCATTTCTCATATCTCAGGTTTGCCATATTCTCATTACATATCCAAAATATTTTTAGTTTATTTATTTATTCATTTATTAATATTGGTATTAAAATTCAATATGGCAAACCTGAGATATGAGGTAATGAGGTAAATGAAAAATTAAAAAGATGATTTTATTCTTATCCTCCTTTTCCCATCTCTTAGTTCGTATTGTATTTTATATTTATTCTTTTTATATGTTATTATTAACGTTTCCATTAATTATCTATAACCTTTTATTATTCTTGTTTAATTTTTACGTTTCATTGAACATCGTATGAATCTTTTTCAGCCCTGATGAAGCCCTGCAACGTGGAACGAAACGTAGGCTCAATATAAATAGTTTAGTTGAGTTCATCAGTTGCAGGCCTACCTTCTACGCCATAACCCCTGATGATGACCTGAAATTCGGGTCGAAACGTCGGCATAAAATAAATAAATATGGTTTTGTTTATTTATGTTGTTCTTTGCTGACCACACCCCCTGACAAACTTCTCCAGTTAATAAATAGTTTAATCACTATTTAAGTTTTCATTTGACCGCGCCTATCCTATATGGATATTTTTGTTATAACTAATATACATTAATCAAAATGATTTTGATTTAAATTAAAATACATAAATCAAAAGTAATTATTGCTTTCCGAGTTATGAAATATTTTTCTGAAATAAGAGAGTTACTTTAGCCACCCGGGTCCTTAGGAATTGACCTCAGAACCAGGACGGCATGAGTAAACTTCTACCCCAAATAAAATATACATCAGGTGGGGGAAATTAAATATTTGAAGGAGAACCGTGTGGTAAAGGGCTTTGCAAGACAAATATTTTGAGAGGTTTCAGGTTTAGCGACCGGCGAGCGGGTGAACGCTGTAGCTGTATTCCTGGAGATGAACAGTTCAACTTGCCATCAAACATTAAGCACTTTCCCTTTGTTCCCTGTAGTCTCTTTTAATTCTTAACAGAGCCTTTGTACTTAGAGTTTCGAAAAGAAAGGAGTTGTTTTAAAGTCACTGGGTGGCGAGTCCTCAATAATCCTCAGGGAGGTAGGGGGGGAGGGAGGGAGTGAAGCGCTCCTTCCATATTTCCACTAGGGATGGGATATCCCAGAGCTGTTTGTAGGAATCCTTGAGAATGACCTGAGAGGTCGAAACGTCGGATGTTAAAAAAGAATAAAGTTGAGAGAAAAGAGATCAAAATTGTTTTAAAAAGATTATTATTTTTAATATATTTTTATTTATTTATTTTTATTTTATTATTTCGCCCACTTTGTAACGTAATATTTCACTTTTTAAACTTTTTCTAAAACATTAATCGCCCCTCTCTTATATACGTTTCCACTTTTTAACTGTTGTTAAATACCCATGACACTTTGTCATCTTCTGGTACTCCATCATCCTTGTAACATATACATATTTTTAACATTTTCTAAAACCATTTGTTGTCACCCTCTCATACGCTTTCCTCTTCTAAATATTTTCTACTTTTTATTTTTTAAATTTTTACCTACTTGTAACGTTTCCTCTAAAAAAAACACTTTGTCATCTCTGTAATGTATTTTTTAATTCTGAGTCTGGCCGTTCGCGGCGCAGAAGCCACTTGACGGTAAGATTTCAAGCTAGCAAGTTCGTTTTATGTTTTATTCTCTTTTTTTTCCCTATCTTTATTTCCCCGACCCGCTCCTTTCCTATTCTTTTCTTAATTTTCCTTACCCACGTTATTAGTTATGTTCACTATATATTATTATTGTTGTTTTCAATTTTTTTTCTATTCATTTCCTTTGTTAAACTTAACATATCTTTACCTAATATTATGATTACATATCTCATTTGTATTTATTTTCTTTCTCTCAATTTTATTTTTTCTTTCCATAATTTTAATTCTAAAATTAATATTAAACAAAAATATTCATATTTCTTTGCATTATATAACTTCATTTTTTTATTTTATTTCCTTAATAATGTTATTTTACCTACTTTTTTTAATTGTCTGTGTAAGCATTTTATTTTCCACTTCTTTTATCACTTTAATTTTACTAATTCCATTCCTTATAATTATTTACTTATATCATTCTGTTTATATTTTATTTTTTATTTTCTGTATTCATTGGTTGTTATATTGTGAAAACTAGAAATACTGGCCGAAACGTCGGCACGTTTAAATAGTTACCTCAACTTATTTGTGTTATATTTCTCCTCGTATAAGTCATACGCGATAAACTCTCATGATTATAAAATATTTTTAACAACAGTAAAGTAAAGCATGACAAACATAAACATAACAAATATTTGAACAGCCACCCAACATTAATTAAAATATAATTGTACATATAATTGAATAAATCGTTAAAAAAAATAAATGCAAAACAATAATTATGACAGAAAAAGAAATGACATGAAAAATATTTTATTATAACGTTGCACAATATATTTGCCAAAACAGTCTGGTTCAGCTTAATTAAAACTTATATTATAATTGCATATAAATAATTTTAGATACAGTGAAAAAAAATGAATGCACAAAAAAAATATTACAACATTTATAAATAATAAAAGCTTATGTTCAATGTTTATATTATATATATACTATTATACATGATATACTATTATACTCGTAATATTGGTTCAGTTTGAAGAACCAAATGGTGGTTAAACAGAAGGGTTTTCACTGAAGGAAGGGTTGATAAATGAGAAGAAAGTAAATATAATTCATGAAACATGTAAGTAAAATGTCAGAATAAAGAATTAACATATGAATTTATAAAAGACAAAAGAAGTAATAAATAATTATTTATCTCTTTATTCTACCATTCTATTTATTTTTTTTCCTATTTCTCTTTGTACCCCTTCTCCTTTGCTGTTTTCTTATCATTTCTTACCCACGTTATTAGTAATGTTTACCACAAATTATTATTGTAATATTTACTAATTACTTAATTTACTTAAATTTATAATTTGTTTTTTATTGTAGTATTTTACTTAAATAATTCACTAATTACAAATATTTTCTTTCTCATTTTTTTTTTCATAATTGTTTCCATAAAACTTTAATTTTAAATTAGCATTAATAAATTTAAATATTCATATTTCTTTATACCTTTTGCATTATATAACTTTATATTTTATATCTTTAATCAGTGTTATTTTACTTATGTACATACTTAATTATCTATAAATACGTTTTATTTCTCACTTCTTTAATTATTTTATTTTAAATAATTTTCATTTTGTACATATATTCACAAACTAGATTTTCCATAAACTAAATTTTATTTTAAGCCTTTATCTTCTTAGAATACTTAAACTATTCATGTCCTTCATGTAATTCCATTTATCTATTTATCGTTATCTTGTTTTTAGCCTTGATGATGGTTAAAATTCTTGCCAGAACGTTGGCACTTCTGATTAAGGTTTACTGTGTTCTTCACAGACCAGATGCTCAACCATCTACCCGATATTGAAATATTTTCTTATTTAGCCAGTAATAAAAAAAAAATAGTTTTATAACAATACCAAATTGAATAATTCTAATTATCTTGAGTGCTATCCCTTAAGCCCAAGAAGCGAGGGATCAACCCGTTTATAAATTGCATTATACACAACCTTAGCCAGCTACCTTGGGCAATCCCTTGCAGACAGCGACTGTAATACCGTAGGACTTAACCTGAGGCTTTAGGAAGCGGGGAGGGGGCTATAATTGATAATTTCTGGGGGGGGGGGCCAACAAGAAACTACCCTGAAGCACGCGAGCTGCCGGGGTCCACCCTAAGCTAATTATAGAAACATAAAAAGGGCAGTTACTAACAGACCGCGATTTCTTGAGTAGTTTGGTTGTTGGAAAACAATCGTTTACTTATTACTATCGTCTTTTTTTTAAATGCATTGATTGACATTTACAACTGTATATACACAAAAATAAATCTAGTATATATGATATAAGATCACAAAGGCACGAAACAAGCATATAGATAAAATCCATTGGAAGTACTCTTATGACATTTCTACATTAGATATCGAGGCTAATTTCTTTCGGCACCTTGGAGGATTGTCACGAATAGAAGAGGAAGCAAGGTTAGAAACTAGTGGATTTGGGTGTTTAGGGAGTTTATAATGGAAGGATTGATATCTAGTTTGGACCACTTATGGAACATTAAGGTCTTTATAGATGATTTTATTTGTGATAAAGTAAGGAGCATTGAGGATTTTAGATTGTAAGTATTGGATACGAGAGGAATTCTAAGGTTTAGTAGAACCCCAAATCCCATCATGTTGATTAGTGGGATTTTATTATTATTACTTTTCGATTGGAAGTTTACACCGTCTGTCTAGTAAATGTTGTAATAATCGGAATTGACGTGCAGTTTCCTGCCATTTCAATCTAATGTCAGGATTCCAGGTTATTCTTGTGTCCCGATTTAGTCCAAGGAAACGGATCATAAATTGTAGTAGCTTGCATTATTATTATTATTAAAGCAATATCTTCACCGGAAGAGTGTTTGAAAGTAATTAGAACTATTGAAATGAATACCACTCTTCTTCGTTTCATATTTATTCTACATCATTATAATGAAAACAAGGGGTGTTGTCACCCCATCTTCAGGTCTCTAGAACAAATTCTCAAATACACAACATTTACAATATATTACTATTATTTATATTTTTTTGTATTCATCAATAAATAAAACATTTTGGGCTATCATTATTTTACATTTTACACCTTTTTATTTTGTTTTTTTTTTACTCTCACATTGACTATTTCATCTCTAAGATCTTTAGACCATTAGATTTCTATTTATGTAACGTCTTTTGCCGACCTGCAATTTATATCAATGTAGCCTGGATTCTCTTCCTATAACTTTACTCTCGCATTTCTTACTTTCTTCATTTCCCTTTCTCCATTTATTTCTTCTTATCCCCTGTTCTTTCCTTTTACAATATTGTTTTTGTTTTTTTTATAAGCTCCATTATTAATTTAAATAATTCTTTCCACTGTATCATTTATTTATTACTCTCATTTATATATATATAAATATATAAATAATAATGGAATCAATCTACTACTGTCTTTGTCCATAGTAATTAATCAACTTTTTTCTCTCTAAATGATGGTTGTCTTTTTGTTCTTATAGCACTGATGAAGACCTGAAAATCAGGTCGAAATGTCGGCATAAATAGATATTTTTTTCTTTATTTATGTCGTTTCTTTGCTCACCGCACCCTTCGATCATCTTCTCCAATCAGTAATCTACGGTCAACTATCTGCACCTCATTAATAAATAAAAATTTCAGTAACGATGTTTTAAAAAATCGTACATCAGTTTATATTTCGAACACCGCACTCCACTATCCAGCAATGTCATCGGAGCGCTTAATGCACTGCTTGGGAGTGTTTGTCTAGTGTGGTGCTTTACTTTACAAACTCCTAAATTACTCTCAGCTACATACTTTCTCATTATCATATCTCACTGATATTATTCTCAAAGTAAACCACAATGGTTCCTATCCATCGCTCTTCTCTCAGTCCGCTGGTGTTCCTTAAGGTAGTATCCTCGGTCCCATCTTCTACACCGCCAATAAAGCTGATATTCAAACCAATCCTAACACTACCCTCACCACGAATACCGATGACATACGTGTGCTCTACAATCTCATATCACAGCCCTCGAAGAATCGTGTCGAAATTAGAGGATCAGAATCCCATCAAATCGCCCTTACCTTTCGTTGTAAACCCACGCACTGCCCTACAATATTCTTTAATAATGTTGCTCTTACACCTGTCGAACAGATTCACTACCTTGGACTACTGGACAAACGACTAACCTGGAATCCTCATACAAAATTGAAAAGACAGAAAACTGCACGTCGATTCCGACTATTACAACACTTACTAAACTAAACTTCCAATCCATTACAAAAGACTGATCTACATGACTATAATAAGGCCTATCTGGAGATACTGAATTGGGCTTTGGGGCTCCACTAAATTTTAGAATGACTCTCGTATTCAATCCTTACAATCCAAGATCCTTCGTAAAATCCTCAATGCTCCTTACTTTGTCACAAATAAATTCATACTTAACGAACTTAATGTTCTATATGTAGTTGATCCAGTCCAAATCAGATACCAATCCTTCCATAAAAACTCACTCACCACCCAAATTCTCTAGTTTCTGACTATGCACTCTCCTAGACGCCTGAAAATAAGATGGACTTGAGATTTTGTAAAGTAGAAACATTATTAGAGTGCTACCAAAGGAGAAGTTTCTCTACATGTCTGTATCATACCGTTGTATTTTTTTTTTTTTTTTTTGAATAAATTTATTTTAATCTAAATAATTAAATA
>NW_027106548.1:259937-262101 GCF_000696795.3 Halyomorpha halys
TATTATTAAAGGATATTGTAGGGGAAGAGGTCATGGGTTTACGTCGAAGGGTAAATGCGATTTGGTGGGATTTATTGGAATTTATTTTAATCCTCCAGTTTTGGCACCATTCTTCAAGAGTGGTGATGTGGGATTGAGGGTTTGGGATACAATGTAAGGATCATTGTTCACTGACAATAGACATGTGTCATCGGCATAAGTGGTGAGGATTGTGTTAGGATGGGTTGGAATGTCAGCCGTGAAAACTGTATAAAGGATAGGACCAAGGATACTACCCTGAGGTACACCAGCAGGCTGACGGAATAGGGATGAATAAGCGCCGTCCGTTTAATTTAACATCAAATTTACTGGATGTAACTGCGTAGATACCAATAAATAAATAAAAATAATATAACTTATACATCCATTTTTCTTATGCCACGTCGTGTAATACGTTAAATTGCTCAGGCTATTCCAGTATCCTAACGCGAGTGACGTAGTCGAGTAATAATCAAGAAAAATAAGAGTTGGGTATTGAATATAATAATGTTGACAGTTGGCAGCTGAAAGAGCGACAGTTTAATTTAAGGGCACGAAGTGGAGCTACAATAAAAAACACTGAAAAAAAAACCATTCCTGTCTTGAAGGGGGGGGGAGGTTGAGGAGGGTTAATTTTGGCGGGAGTTGATGATGACGGCCATACAGCCGCTCTCTATTTTGGCGGTAATTGAAGAGGGGAAAAAATGTCACCTCCCCTCCCCCCTCGAGACATCATCAATGTCGGAATTCACCAATGCTCAACGACGTACTCTATAAAGTTGAAGGTAAATGTCATGCTCAGTATGGAACTTGAACAGGAATGAACTGAACTCAGGTAGTCACGAAAGATACACCAAACACTATATCGATATCTGTATTAATTTAAGGTAATTCTTAAAACAACTCTTAGGCTATACTTCTAGACACTTCGGGAAAAGTAGAATAAGTCAAAAATAGACTAGACTAAAAAAAAAAATTTTTACTTTCCTCTATGTATGGAATATACAGTAACAAATACATTTCGATCGGGAAAAAAATTAATTTTTTGTTTAAATAAATTAATTGGTATACCCTACATATTAAATTAATGATTGAACCAATTACTTATAATAGCTTTTTAGGTCACAGCAGTGAATAACATTATATAATAAAAATATACAGTAAAAAAATAAATAAACTTCAAAACGACTCAACCAACCTACAACAAACTTGGGAGTGGTTAAGGGGTCTATAAACTGCACCAAAGGGCATGAACTGGTTTTGATTAAACAAATTAGAACCGGAGGTATAAAATAAAACGTTTGCAAAGTTCTTCTTTATTTAAAACCAATATTTCGCCCTTATAAGGGCATTAAATCTTGTTAATGGAGCTTAAAATAGGAGGCATTCAGCTTTCCAACGGTTGTATTGATGTAGGCGTTAGATGAAATATACAGGATTTATGAAAGATTATATGAACAATAGTCACCATAATAAAAAAATAAAACTTACAAATAAACCAAAGTGAAAAAACCTATCCCCTATCAGCGGAAAATAGCATACGAGTGTATGCACATATGAGTGCCAGCTTGAGTTTACATAAGAACAAATGTTGAGTTAACCTTCCACACAAATTAGTACTATGTGTTCTTCAAAACCATGGCAACACTACAAACTCTAAAGTTGTGAGCAGCAAGGTTGTGAAGATTTTGAAATAAAGGGCTCATGGTTTGCAGTATGATAACCTCATGCATTTTGGTTTTGAATTAATGATTTTAACGCCTAATGACTGGCATCAGTTAGTTGTATAATTAAGTTCTAACTTACACACTAAGGTTTGACGAGATCGACCAGGGTAGTGAGGAAACAGAACACTCAAGAATTTGAAAGAACAACTGGTTGGTCAGCAGACCAAAACAAATGAGCAATCAAAACCTAAGTCTCACTTTCCATGTCTCTGGTAGGAGCGTTCAAATAGGAATAAGTTAACTATGAGACAATTCGGGGTTGGAGGAGGAAATTCGACTTTAAAAATTTTACACAATTTTAATACAAATCGTATATTGAACAGAGAATGAACTATATATGGTTTTTTTAATGAGGTGTAGGTAGTTGACCGTAGATTAATGATTGGAGAAGTTTGTCGGGGGGTGCGGTCAGCAAAGAA
>NW_027106548.1:262214-269861 GCF_000696795.3 Halyomorpha halys
TTTGTAGAAGGAAATATAAAAAACATTTTATAAACAGTATACAGTATATATAAACAATGTTAGTATGTAATACAAATATTTATTACTACCTTCTAAGCCATAACCCCTGATGAAGACCTGAAATTCAGGTCGAAACGTCGGCATAAAATAAATAAATATGGTTTTGTTTATTTATGTTGTTCTTTGCTGACCGCAACCCCCGACAAACTTCTCCAATTATATATGGTTTTTATAGCAAAAGAAAAAAAAATTGTTTAAAATTTTTGCATAATTATTTATATCACAAATGAGTAACTCAACACGAGATTACTAATATACAGAAAAATTGTGGAGTGCTGAAGTAAAAAAATATTAATTTAATATTTTTTATTTTAATGCAAATAATTGTAATAACAAATATAACTCTGCTATTATTATAATTATATAATTATTATATAATTGTTTTGCCTTTCTTTTTTTTTTAGTCTTTTCCGTGCGGCAATGTCACAACTTCAACGACCATGGTTTGCCCCCACAAGTTTTGATCCTGAGAACGCCCTTTTCCACCGGACCAAGTCGTTTTAATGCAGTAGGACATTTTGAAATCAGTCAAATATTTTATAGAATTTTGAAGTGTTACAGCTAGTGAAAGATCATTTTTCGATCATTGCTGACTGAATTTTACCACGCTCACTCCAGACCGCACGGACAGGTTCTGCAAGCCATGACAGCAGGACGTATCGGATGAATCCCCCTGAGCAGGATGACTCTACTAAAAGAGGCCTGGAGGAAGACTGCTTGGAATTTAATCAAGACCTGGGACAGCTGAGGAATTCCAGGAGCATCAAGACCTGCCGCGTTAATTGCCGGGACGTACTAATTAGTGTAACTCCCGCCCGGCCCCGTGTGGGATTGGGGTTCTGCTCGCCCCACTGATCTGCTAAATGGTCCACTGCTATAATCCTCTGTCCAGGTCATACCTGGTGGTCTATCATACGTTCTGGGGGGGGGGGAGGGAGTTGTGAAATATTTCTGTGATTTCAGCTGTCGCCATTCCGTAGCAATTTCAGCTACACGCATAAATACAAAACATAAACACCAATCTAAACTTTATATTATATAATAAAAACTTTTATTTTATTGAAAGATCGCTGATTGACCGTGTATATTATTAATATATGGAATATGGTCCGGCTGTAAAAAAAAACTCAAACAGTGACAACTATTTCAATGAGCCAACGTTTCACCTCACGTTGCAGGGCTTCGTCAGGGCTGTTTTCACAAAAGTCAAAGTCAGAGTTAATTTTTTTCTTATTTATTTATTACAATTTACAACTGAATAAAAAAAAAAGAAATAAGTAAATGTGAAAGCCCAAAGGGAGTTCTTCAATCATTGGTTTAAATTAGAAGATAAACTTCCCATTAACTACAGAAAATTACTATACACTACGATAATTAGACCTTTTTGGACATATAGAGTTGAGCTGTGAGGCTTCACCAAACCATCAAATTCCTCCCGCATCCAATCCTTACAATCCAAAATCCTACGTAAAATCTTTGATGCTTCTTATTACCCTAGAAATAAACTCATCCACAAAGACCTTAACATCCCATTCGTTGCATATTTGGCCCAAAACATATATGTATTTGTTCATTTCAAACTCCTTACCCATCCGAACCCATTAGTTCATAATCTCTCATCCTTAGCAATCCTTGATAATCCTCTGAGGAGTCTGAAAAGAAGATGGCCACGGGAACTTATTTAAATTAATGCTTGAAGTATCACTAATGGGTGATTCCTACCCAAGATTTCAAGTGTTTGAAACGTTCATCCAATTCACTTACTATCGTCATTATTTTGTACAGTTATGAATTACATTAAATAAATTTTTAAAAAATAAGAGGATCACGTGACCATCTTCTTTTCTGACGTCTCGGAGGATTATCGGAAATTGTTAAGGATGTGAAATTAAGAATTAATGGGTTGAAGTGGGTAAGGATTTTGGAATGAAAGGAAGTATTTCCAATTTCGGACCAAATCTGCAACGTTGAGATTTTGAGGCCTTAATGGATGAGTTTAATTGTGAAGAGTAGGACCATCAAGGATTTTGGACTGAAAGGATTGGACATGGAAGGAACTTGATGGTTTGGTGAAGCTCCAAGTCTCAGCACCTTAAGGTGTGATTATCAAAGTGTACAGAGTTTTTGAGGTAAATGGAATGTTTACAGCGTTTGTGAAAGTGTTGTAGTAATCGAAATCTACCAGCAGTTGTTTTTCAGTCTTGTATGAGGATTCCAGGTAAGTCTCTTGTCAAGATGAAGTCCTAAGATGCGTATCTGTTGAGTAAGTACTGCGGTAAAAGTATACCCTTACAGAAGACATATAATTAGGGTCCAAGTTACCAAGGTGATCTAAGTCAATTAGTCTTAGTGATAGGTCAATAGGTTATCAATGTTAAGCAACGGCGAGCGAAGTTAGAACCTATAGTGCAAGAGATCCAAGACGAGACAAAAGTCAGCTATATCACAGCAATTTTTGATTACTTTAATGAAAAATATGTACAATTACTAGGTAAAATTGGCAGAGAACAGAAGAGAAGAAGTGGTTGTTGCAAGAGTAAGAATAGGACATCCCAAATTAACACACCCTCACTTAATCACAAAAGAGGACCAGCCTATATGCCAAACCTGTCATTCCCCATTATCAATAAAGCATATAATTGAAGAATGCCCATCATTTCGTCAAGCCTTCAATTCCACGAACAACAGAATTGGCCCTTAAAGACTCAGAAGAATCCATAGACAAAATAATAAAATTTCTCAAAGAAACACAACTTTATACTAAAATATAATCCACCAATACCGACCAGTGTAAAAAGGAAATAGTCTACATTATTCAACTATCAAATGTCAAAGACAAGAAGATAAATAAAGTAAAAAGGGTGTAATAACCTAGATGTTGATCGCCCTGAATAAAAATCTAATCTAATCTAGGTAAAATTGACGAGTCTGCCAAGTATAGGTGGGAGGAACAAAAAATGGCAGCTGCTTCAAAACACTAAAAAAAAAATAATTTTTTATTCGGCGCTTTGCATCTTTAAAACTACAAACCAACTAGACAAGAAAATCTAAGAGAAAATCATTTAAAGTAGAGTAAATTTGCTAAAATATGAGATCTGATAGAACTATTTACGTTATATAGTTCCCGAGATATAGCTTTTTAAATACTAACATTTCATAAACAAAAATCAGAAGTTAGTTAATTTATTTTGAGAAATTTATATCTCGAAAACCATTCAACCCAATGATGTCTATTAACTCTCAAATCAAAGCTAATTTAATGGAATATGAAAGAAGTTCATCTTCGTAGGAGTAATAGTTTCCATGATATTCTAAAAAATGAATTCACCAACTGTTGATCTCTGGTTGTTCAGACAGACATTTTAGATTTATGAAAAACAATATCCCAGGAACGATGAGCCGTCCAGGAACCTGTTTCATAATGGAAGCTAATAGTATTAGTTCAAAATGCAAGTATAGAAACAACGTGTTAATTACATTAATACTTATTTTTTCATAATAGATATGACTATTAGTGATATTACAGGATTAAAAAAGTACTAAATTACAAGTTCCTATTGTACAAGTCAGTGTAATTGTATTAAGTTAAATCAAAAAGACTAATAGTATTAGTTTGTACTTTATTATGAAACAAGACCCAGATGTCTGCCAGCACTCAAATTAAACCTAGTTTAATGTACTATAAAGTAGTCATTGGGTCATAGTATTCGTAGGTGTAGTATCATTCATGATATTCAAACATGAATATAAACTTTCCTAATAAAATTTTGTCTTAATCAATTTATTTTAGCAAATAACATGAAAACTACTACTCCTACGAATATGTCATAAACTACTTTATAGCATATTAAACTAGCTTTAATTTGAGTGCTGGCATCGATACGTCAATGTGTTCCCTCAGATATATTTTTTCATATGTTAAAATGTTTTTTCGAACAACAAGAAATAGCATTTTGTCAAATATCAAGTCTACTCCTAAGAAGATAAACCACTCTATAATAGATTTAACTAGCTTTAATTTGAGTGCTAAAAGACATCTTTACGTCGAATGGTTTTCAACATATAGATTTCTCAATCTAAATTCACTAAGTACTGATTTTTATGAACATTTTTTATGAAATGTTGTTATTTTTTCTCGGAAACTATTGAACTTAAATAACTTTATCAGGGCTCATATTTTAGCAAATTCACTCTTACTTTAAATGATGTTCTATTAGGTTTTTAGTATTTTTTTCCTCCGAGGCGCCTGAAAAGAAGATGGGCTCGTGACCTTATATTGTAAACTGTTTTTAGAGTTCTACTACTGGGTAGTTTCTCTACATCCTGTATCATATCATTATGTCATTATGATCAAATTTACTTGTTGTATTTTTTATACAGTTGTAAATATCAATAAATAAATAATAAAAAAAACTACTTTTTTGTTGATAATTTTAAGATTATGCTGCACCGAATGAAAAATTAATTTTTTAAAACTTTTTGAAACAGCCGCTATTTTTTATTCCCTCCACCTATTATTGGCAGACCCCTTTTACTTTTACCGTATACTTTTACCCTAAATGTACTTGGCAGACTCATCAATTTTGACTAATAATTGTACATAGCTTTCATAAAAGTTATCAAAAATTGGGGGTGAAATAACTGACTTTTTTTTACCTCGACCATCGTATATTAGATCAGTGGAAGAATACGCTTTGATAAATTATAATGTTAATAATTTTTACAATAATTTATAAATTAAAAAAATATTTAGGTACTATTTAGAACTTTTTTATTAATAACTATTAAGCAAACATATAAATGAGTTTAGCTTCATTACAATTTCATCGATTGTGTTTACAACACACTTTTTTTTTTAAATTTATTTAATGTGATTTACAACTGTACAAATAATAAATGCAATAAGTAAATATGTTGTATGTTTCATATACACTTGAAAATCTTGGGAAGGAACCACCCATTGGTGGTACTTCAAGCATTAATTTAAATTTGAAGGTACCGTGGTCATCTTCTTTTCAGACGCCTCGGAGGATTATCAGGGATTGTTAAGGATGAAAGATTAAGAAGGTTAAGGGTTAGGATGGGTAAGGAGTTTGGAATGATAAGACGCATATCTGTTTTGGACCAATTCTGCAACGAATAGGATGTTTAGGTCTTTGTGGATGAGTTTATTTGTAACGTAATAACAACACACTTACATTTAGTTTTTCTTTTCTATAATCACAAAAATTGCAATAACTTCACGACGATACCACTGAACAAAAACACCAATCTGAACAAAACCTAAAAGGGGTTCGGTGTCGTCTAAATTGCACGGAATGGTACAAACTGTAAATAGTTATCGATTTTATGAATTAGCTCCCATTTATATTTTTTAAATTTCTTAAACTATTTTTATCTAACTACTCATTGAGATAAATTACTGCTTGTAATTAATTATTTAAGATATGCTAAAATTGATGATTTCAGTGCATTATGTTATTAAAATTTCCACATACACATGATATTGCGGGTTTAGCTGATCAATACTAAAGATTGCAATCTAGATGAGTTGTCATATCAAAAATAAAAACTGTCAAAACCTCTTTTGCTATCGCAACGTCATGTTCGTTGGAGCTAGTGGGGAATTGCGTGAATGACTCCTTAGTCATACGTAACATGGAAGCTCATATCACAAAGTAAAAAATAAATATATATATCATTTACAGGGTAGTGATAAACAATATAATGATAATAATAATAATATTCTTTATTTATTCTTGGATTGATCCCTTAGAATATAATATACAGGCTTTAGAGCCTTAGAGTACAATTCAAAATAAAAATGAAATTATAAAACGTCATAGAATATAACGAAATAATGAATTGTAAAAGATAAAAATGAACAACAATAATTATATATAAAATAAGAATAGAACAAATCGAATAAGGATGTGAAGATAGTTGACCGTAGATATATAGAGGAGAAGATGGTCGGGAGGGGGAGAGCGGTCAGCAGATAAAACACAAATAAACAAACGAATTATTTATTCGTGCCGACGTTTCTACCTAATTTTCAGGTCTTCATTAGGACTATGAAAACAAAAAGACAACAACCATCATTCAGAGAGAAAAAATAAATAAATAAAAAATGAATAAATAGAATAAAATAAATTATAGTGTTTAAGAAATGTGCCCCCTTACTTCTGAACTGAAATTCATTATGCCATCTAGTGGCAAAGATAAGTGGTAGGAGACCTGGGCAGCCATCTTGATTCCCAATAAAATAGGGGTAAGAACCAATAGAGTAGCCATCATGACCTGTACAGGGGAAGAAAGAGACAGAACTCTTCAAGAAGGTTTCTTCTGAAAATAATGATGAGGGAGTAAAACCTTACACTCAGGCGAGAGAGGCGGCGGCGGCAGGAAGATGAGGAAAGAGAACCAAGAGACAACCCTCCTTTCATATACATATTCACACCAGAATCAAGCCTCAAGATCATCAAACAAGTAAACTGTAATATTTAAAAACATTAATGTAATGAAACCAAATTTATCACTAACCAACTAACCATATTGTAACTATTTTGTTCAAACCATCCAGCAAATTGTGTCAGAAAACTTATAAAGAGAGAATAGAGGTATTTTATTTTAAAGCATATTATATCAATTTATTATAAATACAGTCCACTACATCATTACCAGAAAATTACAAGTATTTTTTACTTGTAACTTATTTACTAATACTTATTTCTTTTAATTAAAAGAAATAAAACGATCAGTATAACCATGGTCAACATTCTACCGCAACAGCCGTAGGGAGGAAGTTGCTCTATCCCGCTTGAGAATAGGTCATACTCTCCTCACGCACTCTCACCTGATCAGAAAACTGCCACCTCCAACGTCAAATATTGTCAGTCCATTCTTACGATTAGACATATATTTGAAGAATGTACTCACTATTTGCAAACAATAAACAGGATAGGACTGACTCCAAATTTATCAGAAGCTCTCACAGATGAGGAAGCTAAAATTACACTAGTACTTGAATTTTTAAAAGCACATCACCTTCTTTATAAATTATAACTCCTCTTTGATTTTTTATTATTTATTTATTTATTTTTTACTTTTATCATGCCATAGGCGTTGATTACCAGAGGGTTTTAAGCCTTTAAGCAACAATCAACAACAACAACAAGTATTTTTTTATTTAAACCAGCTTACCAGCATATAATAATTAATTTGGGTAATATCCCCCAATTTTTACTCCGGGAAATACCTAAATTAAACAAATAGATTTTAAAAAATGGGAAATATACATAACAATGAAATGAAAATATAATGTTTATTAAAACAATAAAAAAGAGTCTTAAGAAACTGAAAAGATTATACATAAAGTGGATATATTTTTGCAAGAAATATTATTCAGTTGAATTTTTTAAATTATACAGAACTTTCCGGATTAATTTTTTAAACCAGCTCAGAAGACAAGAGACCTTTCAAGAGTATTAAGGAATTTTTAATATATTTAATGAGGAAATGTTTCACTTATTATTTTATAAAAATAAAAAAAAGATTTACTGTTTACTCAGTCCTCAAAAGTTTTTA
>NW_027106548.1:271231-285491 GCF_000696795.3 Halyomorpha halys
TATATATTTAGAAGGTGGTAAGGGTTTCGTTCAAGAAAAACAAAAATAATTTTCAACTGCTGTTGAATTAGTTCAATGGGTCCTATATAGGTGAGAAACTTTTACTTCTGATTATTACAATTATATACCTCTACTTCACCTTAGTTTGTAACCTCTCCATTTATAATATTCTTATTATTATTTTTATCCATTACTTTATTAGAGTTTTAAAGACGCCCAAAACAAAAACAGTCCAAACCAAACAGGAACTACGCGCTAACTAACCTATCAAAACGACAGCAGACAAAATGGTGTGAAGTTCAGCTGGTTAGTTTTGTGACGTCATTCTCCATTTAGCAGACCTATTAACAGGCTCTCAATCATGTTAAATGTTATATCGCTTTAACATGCTAAGAGAAGGCGTTATGTTTACTTTTAACAGTATAAACTAAAGATTATCAATACCCCTATCATACATAATAAATAATATGACCAGACATTTCCACATTTAGTAAATGAAGCCCGCTTTGAATGATGCAGCGAAGCCTCGATTATCCGTTCCCTGATTTGCCAAATTTTTCTCTTGATATTTCACTGTTGTAGTGGAATTCAACAGATCCATAGGTCCAATTAAAAGTTCAACAGATCTGTAATTAATAGTTGAAATTGCTTTGGCTAGAAAAATTTCCAGAGTAAGCATGATTTATGATTGGTAACATGTTTTTTTTAGTCAGTTCATCATCATTGTATCATCGTGAGAAAAGTACCTATTTATGCAATATACTGAATTATACTACTTTTACCAAGTTCATTAGGGTAATTATTTGCATTCATTCCTCCAAAAAAGGTGGGAACAATTACTTATTAACTAGACGGTACAAACTTTTTAAAAAAAGAATTACTAGTCAATTCAACAGAGAATGTTTTCCTCTAGAAGGAAATTGAAGAGGGGTACGGACGTAACATCATAACACTAAAGGAGCAACAAAAAGTTCTTATTTGAAAACAATTTAAAGCTGACTAGAGAAAACAGTCAAGTACACCATCAAGTAGACCCAATATATTCAGGAGAATCTTCAGTTTTATATCCAAAAAGTACATCAATGGTAAAATGTCAAACCTCAGAATTATATTTGGATTGGGGAAAACAAGGATCTAGATAGAATAGATAGAGGAGAGCTTGATGATTTTTTTTTTAATATAGAAATAGATGTAATTTGTCAATAACCAAATTTTATATACTCCCTTATTGTAACGACGAACTATATTTGTATACACAATATGTACATAAGTCGTATACATTGCAAATTAACACACCACCAATTAATTACCAAAGAGGACCAACCCAACCTATATGCCAAACCTGTCAGTTCCCATTATCGATAAAGCATATATTGAAGAATGCACATCATTTCGTCTAGACTTCGAAAATAATAAAATTCCTCGTACAAGAGAATTGGCCCTTAAAGACTCAGAAGAATCTATAGACAAGATAACAAAATTTCTGAAAGAAACTCAACTTTATACTAAAATGTTTTTTTTTTTTTGTTTTTTTTAAATAATTTAATGTGATTTACAACAGTACAAACAATAAATATAATAAGTAAATATGTTGTATGTTTCATATACACTCACACTGGTTTTGACTCCTCCTATATAATCTTATACTTGTCCCCATAGCCAATATAACTGATAGTCTATTAATAAAGTTTTATTGAATTTTTTATTTATTTATTTATTTAATTTACAACTGTATAAATAATAAATACAATAAGTAAATCTGTGGACTGTTAATTTCACTTGAAAATCTTGGGATGGAACCACCCATTGGTGGTACTTCAAAAATTAATTTAAATTAGAAGGTCCCGTGGTCATCTTCTTTTCACACTCCTCGGAGGATTATCAGAGATTGTTAAGGATGAAAGATTAAGAATTAATGGGTTAGGAGTTTGGAATGAAAAGACACATATCTGTTTTGGGCCAAATTTACAACGAATGGGATTTTAAGGTCTTTGTGAATGAGTTTATTTGGGACGTAATAAGGAGCATCAAGGATTTTACGTAAGATTTTGGATTGTAAGGATTGGATTGGTAGAGCCCCAGCGCTCAATTCCATATATCCAATTTGGTCTGATTATTGTAGAGTGTACTAATTTTTTGTAGTGAATGGGAAGTTTACGAGCGTTTGTCAAGTAAGTGTTGTAGCAATCGGAATCTACGAGCAGTTTCTTGTCGTTTCAGTCTTGTGAGTGGATTCCAAGTAAGTCTCTCTCTCGTCAAGATGGAGTCCTAAGTATCGAATCTGTTCAACAGGCGTTAGTGGATACTAGAATGTAAATCAACAATATCGACCAGTGTAAAAAGGAAATAGTCGGCATTCAACTATCAAATGTCAAAGACTAGAAGAGAAATAAAGCAAAAAGGGCGTAATAACCTAGATTTTGATCCCCCTGAATAAAAATCTAATCTAAGTCGTATGATGTGTACATTTTTGTAAAATGAATTATAAATTAAAATATTAAAATTTATATCACCTATTAAGTAAATATAAAATAAATGATTCATATCTAGTTTCTGTTTAAAGAGTCTAATAATTATATAATAAACATAATACAATATATAATATTTTTATTATGTAATATTTTTATTTTTTAATAAATAAATGATTACAATAGACGACAATAGAGAAAAAGGACAAGAGTAAACAAATAGTAATAGCAATAATAACATTTTGTTTAAACTACAATACATACCAGGCCTTACAAATAAAATTAAAAAAACACTGACAGAATATGACCATACAATTATCAGAACCGGTTTATACAACAATAATAAATTACATAATAAGCTGTCAAACATGAAAGACAAAGTTGATAAGATGGAAAAACTAAACGCAATTTATAAGATAGATTGTAAAAATTGTGAAAAGTAAAAGTAAAAGTTGGTGAAACATCTAAAAAACTGGAAACTAGGATTAAGCAGCATATCACCAATTGTAAAAACGCTAAAAATATAAATTGCACAGTTTTGGCCTATCACAGCATAAAACTGAACCACAAATTCAATTTTGAAAACCCAAAAATAATAGATACAGCACAAAATACAAAAACAGAAGATATCTAGAAGCTATATACATAACAAAAAACATACAAAACACAGTAAACTATAAAACTGACACTAAACACTTAAATACACATTACGCAGATATTATAAATAGACTTAAAATAAAAACATAAAAATCAGATGAAATAAACAGGTTTACGTAAAAAAATCACTTACAATTTAATCACCTAAAAAAAAGTTAATATTAAATACAAAACAGGACTTGTAAAAAACAGGGAAGTAACCAAACAGCACACTGGATATGAGATAAGGTCCAAAGAGGTAGCAAGGAAATACAGAGTAATGGCTGTGCTAAGGAGAAGTGAAGATGCACAAATGGTTGACATGATTTCCTATACGAAATCATGAGGTGAATATTATTGTATAAATTAAAATAAATAAGGATGAAGATTGGTGTTATGATAGTTTTATTATTGTTGTAGGTTTTAAAGTGCATGAATATGGAATAGTGGTCCCGAAACGTTGTACAATGTTTTGAATAATTAATAAATATTTCATTCGAAATGGAAGTCATTAACCTCAAAAAATTTTAAATAAAATTATTTTTTAATATGTATTAAATGTATAAAATGTATACTCGTATTAAGTATTTGATATAGAAGATCGTCAATGAGTAGAGTTACATAGTCCAAAAAAAGGGGATCCGTGGGTAATATCGAGCGTAAACATGAAAGATGCATTGTATTTCGACATTTATATGTTAAAGAGATAAACGTAGTGGGAACTATGTGGTTGGTGTTTTAGTCTGGACTTTAACTAAAGCGGGAAAGAAGTAAGCCTCAAGGGAAAGAAATGTTCCCTCTTGAAAGGTGGTTAATGTTATAAGGACCATTCTCCCATTTCAAACAAATTTCATGCTTCACATTTTACAGCTAAAAAAATTGCGTTTTCTTTTTTTTCATGAATTGAGCTAAGGTTGGCTACTAATGGTGTTGAATGGTTTGAAAAAAATCTTCAAAAAAGTAATTTTTAAAGAAACGATAATACCAGGATTGATAGCATTGTGATGATGGAGATAGAAAATACTTAAAATTCAACAAATGCTAAATGCTATTTTATATATTATTATTAATATTCTTTAAAAAAAAAAAAGTATAATTAATAATAGCGGTGCTTTATTATTTATTACAATTAGCTTGAAAAAATAATTATTTTTTATTAAATTTTTTTTTTCATTTCAAGAGGAAGGGGGCAGCTGCACCTCGCTGGGTACGCCCTTGCATACTTACATACATACAAGCATATAAATGTACATATTAATAGTTTTATTCGCACGCGGTGCATACAAAAATCCCCTTTGTTTCTATCTCCCTCACACCTCAACAGTGGGGGTTACATATTCGATAGGTTTTGAGGATTACATTGATGTGGACCATTCCACGTTAGTCTCTTATTAACAATAATTATAAATTATCAAACTCTCTTACAAACATACAAATTAGCTGCAATATAACATGAATCAAACCCACCTTTAATTATCAATGTGCAAGGGAAATAGGTGATGAAATGATAATCACTAACCAGTCTTATAAAAACACTATCAAGCGAATTAGAGCCAGAAGTTCTGTGAAATAGGTTATCCTCGTTTTGGATGTTAAATGTTAAATGCATAAGAGCTCCTAACGGATTTTCTGTTTTATAACCTTTCCTTCCAAAACTTCACGTTATTGTTACTTTTAAATTTTCATTAAATTAATTCATTACATGCCTAAATTGAGTGAAAAGTAGAAGTTTAAAAGTTTGGCTATTGATTGTCTTTTTTAAAAAGTCCGAAACACGAGACAAAAGAAAATAAAAACACAAACTACAAGTAAGTAACCTAACACTACAACAAATAAAACGGTGACAAGTCCAGCTGGTCTGTTGCGTGACGTCATTCTCCATTTAACAGACCTAGTAACAGACTCTCAGCCCTGTTACAAGTTATATCGTTTTAAATTGGTAAAAGAAGGAAATATTTCTCTATTTAACATGAGTTTTTCCATTTAACGCTTTAACATGTTAAACTAAAGATTAGAACCTCTACTATGCTTGAAGTTCAGCTTTTAATAACTATCTATTTTACAACATATAAATAAATAGAACTTATGAATCTTTAGTTCCCAAAATGCTTCAACTATTATAATTCAAAGAAAAGAGGAAATAAAAGTAATAGGAAAAACTCAGATAATAAATTGCTGATCTTATAACTTGTGAAGAAAAGACTCAAGATGAGCTAATTAACAACTGTCATTACATTATCATTATTGTCATTCATTGCTTTATTTGTTTTAAAATCATCCAAAACAATACTAACACAAACTTCGAGCAAATAACCTAACATGACGAACAAAACCGTGAGCTCAGCTGGTCCGTTGCGTGGCGTCATTCTCCATTTAGCAGACCTAGTAACAGACTCTCAACCATGTTATATGTTATATCGTTTTAATAATAGTATAATAAGGAAATATTTCTCCATTTAACATGAGTTTTCCATTGAACAAGTTAAACTAAAGATCAGGAATATCCTTAAATGCTGCCAGTTATGAATGATAATTTAATAAATATTGCGAAAGTGTTAGCGCCCAATTTAAAAAAGGTGTGAAGGAAATAGGTTTCACAGGTAGATTACGGATCATAACTTAAAGCGCAATCTATCCTAAAAACAAATTATTAGGACTTTCTTGTATAAAAAACATGAGGCTATAAAGATAATTTTTCTATCATCAAAGTCAGCAACTCGCGCCGTGGGAGATAGATATTGACACTTAAAATTTTAAAAAACGACTAACCTGGAATCCTCACACAAGACTGAAAAGACAGGAAACTGCACGTCGATTTCGACTATTACAGCACTTACTGGACAAACGGTCTAAACTTCCAACACATTACAAAAGACTGATCTACATGACTGTAATAAGGCAAATCTGGACATACGGAGTTGAGCTTTGGGGCTCCACTAAACCTTCGAATTCCTCTCGTATTCAATCCTAACAATCCAAAATCCTTCGTAAAATCCTCAATGCTCCTTATTTTGTTACTAATAAAACCATCCATAAAGACCTAAATGTTCCTTATGTAACCGATCTAGCCCGAACCAGATATTATTCCTTCCATAATAAACTCCCTAACCACCCAAACCCACTAGTTTCTAACCTTGCTTCCTCTTCTATTCCTGGCAATCCTCCGAGGCGCCTGAAAAGAAGATGGCCTCGTGACCTTATATTGTAAACTGTTTTTAGAGTTCTACTACTGGGTAGTTTCTCTACATCCTGCATCATATCATTATGTCATTATGATCAAATTTACTGGTTGTATTTTTTTATACAGTTGTAAATATCAACAAATAAATAAAATAAAAAAATTAAATTAAGGCCTATAAACAAATTGATACTGAGACGCAAATCCTTGAATAACAAACTGAATATCTATTGGTCAGAGAGTGCAATTGAAATAATGGGCACTTCACACAAATACTATGGTCTCCTTGAGACTTTAATTTGTATGTTTTGGGAAATATTTGGCTCGTAACTGACTAATGTACTTATCGACGTACAGTCAGGTAAAGAAGTAATTATCCCCGCCTATTTTAGAGCAGCGATAGTAAGCAATGACCTCGAAGCGGCCCGAAGACAGGGCGAGAAGTGTATCCTGAGCAGAGAGGGACTTAATCCCGTCGCAAGTCCCTCGGGTTCCGGCTTAGCATTTAGCCGAGCCGTTCCCGCATTCCTCAAACTTCACAGCCTCATTCCGTTCCTGCCATTGTCCCGGCTGTTGTTGAACAAATCCTTCCCTACCAGGATACTTCCCTATTGTTGGTCCATAATCCCCAGCAGCTGCGTCGGTGGTGAGAAATCAAAATAGCTTATGAGCCAGTATACTAATTCATTTCTCTGAAGATGCTAAATCATAATATGTATAAGCAAAACATATTAACTCGTGCCTACGTTTCGAATTGAATTTCAAGCCTTCATCAGGGCTGAAAAATAAAACGAGATTACAGCCTTGATCCAGATAATAACACCAAACAAATTTAAAAATAAAAAGACATCTAGAAAACAAACCAGGAAAAAATGATCCTTGACAGGTACACCTTTGGAGAAATGAATTTATTAATCAATAATATTGAATATTAATAAGATAATATTGAATCAATATTATTGACACGGCTGGCGTACATTGAGTGTGCTTCATTCAATAATATCATGATGAGGTGTAGATAGTTGACCGTAGATTACTGATTTCAGAAGATGTTCCCCCGAATTGGTGTGGTCGGCAAAGAAAGAACTTAACAAAAAAAAATATTTATTTATGCTGACGTCTCGGCCTGATTTTCAGGTTTTCATCAGGGCTATAAAAAAAAAAGACAACAACCATCGTTTAGAGAGAAAAAAAGTTGATAATTCCTCCTCAATACCGTTCTCACGTTGTGTACCGTATCCCTTATTCTACTCCCAATTGTAACGCATCTTATATTGGTGAAACAAAACATTTACTCAAAGACCGCATAACCCAACACAAGTATTCCGTATCTTCCCGTAACTTCACTGCTTCTAAATTATCTGAACATAGTTTAATTTTCAACCATTCTTTTGAATTTGTTATACTTCCATTTAAGGCACCGTTCTTAACCATGATAAGCGACTGATATACGAAAGTATTTTTATACAATTAGAGTTTTCCCCCCTAAAATCACAAAACCAGTCCCTAGCCTATTCCCAAATCGTTAATTTATTAAAACATCAGTAATGTTATATACATATACTTTTTTTTTTTTTTAATTATCCGGTTTACATACCCACTACATATTTATACATTTTAATATATATTGGCTCTCATAATTTTATGTTTAAATCTTTTTATATGTTTTAATCTCTTATTAACTATTTTATCTGAACGTTCGTTTTTTGACAGTTGGATTTCCGTTTATCTAACGTCTTTGTCGACCTGCACTCTAACGACTATTCCTGCAATTTCTAACTCTAGTCTAATTCTAGCAGAAATCTCTGCCTACAACTGTAAGTTATTTTTTTCTCTCTTATCTCTTATTTCTTCATTTCCTATTCTCCATATTTATTCTTATTTTTTATAACTTTTTTACATACTCCCCGTTAAAATATATATCCGCTTTTACACGCCCTTTATATATTGATACATTTTATTACTTTTTGGGCTCTCATTATTTTACATTTTACACCTTTTTATGTTGGTTTTTTCTTTTCTCTATTTATTTCTTCTTATTCCCTGTTCTTACTTTTTTTTCCATAAGCTCCATTATTAATTTAACTAATTCTTTATAGATTTTTTCCACTGTGCCATTTATTTATTACCCACATTTATATGTATATAAATAATAATAAAATCAATCTACTACTGTCCTTGTCCATAGTTATTAATCAACTTTTTTTCTCTTTGAATGATGGTTGTTGTCTTTTTGTTTTTATAGCCCTAATGAAGACCTGAAAATAAGGTCGAAACGTCGGCATAAATAAATATTTTTTTTGTTTATGTTGTTTCTTTGCTGACCGCACCCGACCATCTTCTCCAATAAATAATATTATCGTGTAATGATTGCTTACGTTGTATTTACTTTAAAAGACTATCTCACAGAGATTTTTTTTTTTCAACTGAGTGAATGAAATGCTAGCGATACCGATGCAGAGGAAGAATACGGGGCAGGAACAGGTGTGTGTATCGATCAGAGCGCCCATCGCCACAATGGGATGTCGGCCTGTCTTTATGTACTCACTATTACTTATTTCAAATAGGTTACAGGTTATAGGTTAATGGGCTTAAAACCAAAAAACAAAGTCAGTTGATATAGCCCTTTGTTTCACATCTAATAGGTCTTAACTTAAAACCACATACCTATACATATTACAATGTACAAACACATAAATTCATTTTAGATCAATTTTATGTATGAAGGCTGGCCCGATTTTTGAGGTAAATAAAAATTAACAAAAATAAGCATTTATGGGCACGTAGCTCAAAAGGTACACGTTGTTTTCAAGTTTATTATATATCGATATTTCAATCGATTTATCGATAAAGAATAAGGAAAAAATATTATCGATTCTACTAAATTATTTTCTATTTACAAAAAATATAAAATAATAAAACACAATGAGGCTTTCAGTAAAATAGGTCAGCAAATTTTGTTATGAAAAAGCAAATATGATTTGCATTTTTAACGTCGTCTGAAACGCTCAAATACCATTTTTCAAAGAAATTTAAAAAAAAATTCACCTTGGTTTATTTGGAGGTTTTTTTTTTTTTTTTATTTCGGTGACCATTGTTCATATGGTTCATAACTCCTCTGCATTTCATCCTATTTCTACGTTAATACGACTGCTAGAAAGCTGAATGTTTGCTCTTTTCATATACATTATACCAATAGTGATTACCTATTGCCGGGTCTGCTAGTTTTTATATATATATATACCTGATTTTCTGGTATTTATAACCTTAGCAGGAGATTGGTGGGGATCGAGAATTCTGGGTAAAAAGGATTTACATTAGGGTATTCATTGGACTTTAGTTCAACATTTTAAACGGAGAAATATTTCCTTCTTTTAGCATGTTAAAGCGAGATAAAATATAACATGGTTGAGAGTCTGTTACTAGGTCTGTTAAATGGAGAATGACGTCACGCAACAGACCAGCTGAGCTCGTCATCGTTTTTTTTTTTTGTTGTTGTGTTAGGTTACTTGCTCGTAGTTTGTGTTGGGTGTTTTTATAACTAATAAAGCATTGTATAATAATAATGTAATGACAGTTGTCAATTAGCTCATCTTGATTCTCTTTCTCACAACTCAGAAGATCAACAAGACACTCAACTTTAACACAACTTCCACTTTTTACTCAATTTAGGCATGTTGAAAGAAATTACTTTAATCAAAACTTAGAAGTAAACAATTACATGAAGTTTAGGAGGAAAAGGTTATAAAACAAATTGCTCATAAAATCCGCAAGATCTCATTTAAAATATGTAAAATCCTTGATGCTCCTTATTAAGTTACAAATAAACTCATCCACAAAGATCTTAACATCCTATTCATTGCAGATTTGGCCCAGAACAGATATGCGTCTTATCATTCCAAACTTCTTACCCATCCTAACCCATTAATTCTTAATCTTTCATCCTTAAAAATCCCTGATAACCCTGCAAGGCGTCTGAAAAGAAGATAGCCATGGGAGCTTGAAGTACTACTAAAGAGTGGTTCCTTCCCAAGATTTTCAAGTGTATATGAAACATACAACATATTTATTTATTGTATTTATTATTTGTACAGTTGTAAATCACATTAAATAAATAAATAAATCATTTAATAGGATTAAATAGGACTCCTTACAATCCTATAATTTAATATGGTAAAAAATTTTACATTTAACTCATCTAGAAAACCCCTAAAATGTAAGTAGGTGTGCTAGAACAGTCCCGTACTAGTCCTACTCGATTTTATTAGACACTTTTTCAATTACTATCTAGTTATTATTTTTCCTTAGATATTGAATTTTAGGACAGAGGCATCTTTTAGCTAAATAAATTGTTAACTTTTGACTAGACGAAATCGCTGAAAAAAATCTTCATCCGACCATGCTAAAAAATATTTTTGTTTAGGACGGAAACTTTTTTTCATTATTTCCTGAGAAAATAATCCTATTCGTAAAAAATAAAGTTTTCGTCGTCCGACTCAAATAAATTCTCTTCTCCACTAACACTAAAAAAAACTTTATTTGAAATAAGAGTACAATTAACAAGGTAACACTAATACTACTGATCTCATTACCAGTGATGCGGCGAGAGGGATGCTCTGGGATCTCTTGAGCTCTGCTCTACCCCTCACACGTGGGGGATAGAGTGGGCTCAGGGATCCTCAGGTCGATTGTGTAAATATTGTATATATTATTTTATCATTATGTTATTTTATTTTTCATACAGCTAGTTTGATTATGTTCATCTTGTCTATTCTTTGTATATATTTTTAGAGAGTTTTTTTTTTTTTTTTAGTATGTATGAGATCATTCATCAATATTGCCTATTGCCCACAACTGTGTGACAGATTGTAAATCTATCAATCTAAAAAAAAAAAAAAAAAAATACTACTGATCTAGCTAACTACACTACTAAGCTAGGACTAAGACTATTCTGATTGGTTATCTAGGTATTGACTTGGTAATATTGTGGGCCTTAACTCTCGATCAAATCCATTCTACTGTATTTAGAAAGAAATGAAATAATACAATATGCCTTCGCTAGGTAACAAATCCAACTGGAACATTGGAAGGTTCCTTGTATGGTTACCTTTTTAAACGTAGTTTGCTCTAAATCTCAGTTTAACTGGCCATCATTGGCCTTTGGATGATTATCGATTTTACCGGAGATTTAAAGAATTGTAATTTCTACTGTTATGGCGCGGCCCTACCTAATATCGCTTACAAACACTTTTACGTATGCTTTAGCGAAAGTTTTGAAGGTATATTAATCTCAGGTCAAGATTTTTACCTGCCTTTAAGGACTGGATTAATCGACCCTTGGGATTGTTTGAATTATGTCTTCATGATTCCATAACACTGATAAATACTGAGAGATTGTTAACAGTTTTTCGGAGATTTGCGCTTCTTGTTCAAATACCCCAGTCTCGGATAATAATAAATTTATTCGACTCAGTCGCTTGAAAAGATAGAAATCGACTCGCCCCTAATTCAGCTGTACTTAAAGAGTCATTCCAAATTTAAATTAATTCCCGATTTGACCGTTGATGTAATTTAGTATAAATTATTAATACTTTAGATAGAGAGAAGAGATTACATTTTTAGTGAGGGTTTATCCAAGACAGAGTTGGCTATGTACACAGCTAAATGAAAGGCAAACAGTTCCGCTTCCTCTCCCTTCAATAACTAATTTCTAGCGCTACCTTCTCCCTAAATCTGAATTTATCCTAACTCCCCTCTCCCAGAAAAATACAGATACATAGGAAGCTAGAGGATAGCTCAGTGGTAAGGCATATATAAGTATATGCATATATTTTTTTTTTTTGAAGATTATTGATTGACCGTGTTTATAGATGAATGGAATATGGTCCGGGTGAGGTAAAAAAAAAAACTCAAATAGTAAATAATTATACTATTTTATTGAGCCAACGTTTCGCCCCTCGTTGCAGGGCTTCGTCAGGGCTAAAAAAGATACAAACACTATAGTTACAAAAAGGAAAATAAAGAAAAAACATAAGTGTAAAATAACAGGGGTATAAAATGTAAAAAAGTAAGACATAATAAGAAAAATTAAAGGTTGTAAATAGTAAATGAAAAGTGTAATAGTAACAGATAGATAAGAGAAGAAATATAATATATATTTCTTATATAAATATTCTCTTATCTATCTGTTACTATTACACTTTTCATTTACTATTTACAACCTTTAATTTTTCTTATTACATCTTACTTTTCATTTTATACCCCAGTTATTTTCCACTTATGTTTTTTCTTTATCCTTTTTTGTATGTAACTATAGTGTTTGTATCTTTTTTAGCCCTGACGAAGCCCTGCAACGTGGAGCGAAACGTTGGCTCAATAAAATAGTATAATCATCTACTATTTGAGTTTTTTTTTACCGCACCCGGACCATATTCCATTCATTAATTTTTTTTTTTTGGATCTTAAGGATCATTTAGTAATAACAACCATATTGAGGCGTCATTTCGCAACTTTATTGTTGGCAGCTCATTGGTAAGGCAATGGACTACTAACTCCAAAGAGCTGGGTTCGAATCCGGCTGTGAGAGATAATTATTATCTGTTACCTGTAGCCGTTGAGTCAGCACTTAGATTCCGGTAGCTCACCGGGGTCCACCCTGTCTCATAAAGTGGGTTCCCTTAATTGGCTAAATCTGACAATATCCCCTCCTTGCACAACCGTTGATCTAGTAACCGTGCTTCCTTACAAAGTATTGCACCCTGACCCTACCTGAATTCTAGTGGTACAGATTAAATTTAATTTAATTAACTATTTAAAAAACTACAAAGTACTTAATATAATTTAACATTAATAACTATAAACATTACAAGTGTTTGTTTGTTTGTTTGGTTGTTTAGTGGCGCCAAACTTCATTGTTCATTAACGCCATTTATATTTTATTTAATTTTGCTAATATCCGTTAAATTTTATTTATTTTTTGATTTGATTATTTTTTTTTTCTCCCGATCAAGTTATATTTTTTTCGTAAATTTTGGGATTTCAAAAACCGAAACACATTACAAGTGTTTATTACAGTGTTTATTACAGTGTATATTACAGTGTTTATTACAGTGTATTCTACATTAATGTGATATCACTAATACTCCTTTCGTAGATTGGTAAATGAGAGCCTTTCTTTTTACCTGAAAGTCAGCGCGTTATTTACGTTTCGTATTTTATCTATATATTTATATTTAGTGTTGTTACAATTTTAAGACAGATTTTTTTATTTATTTATTTCCTGAGAAAATAATTCTTTTCGTAAAAAGTAAAGTTTTCGTCGTCTGACTCAAATAAATTCTCTTCTCCACTAACACTAAAAAAAAAACTTTATTTGAAATAAGAGTACAATTAACAAGGTAACACTAATACTACTGATCTCATTACCAGTGATGCGGCGAGAGGGATCCTCAGGTCGATTGTGTAAATATTGTATATATTATTTTATCATTATGTTAATTTATTTTTCATACGGATAGTTTGATTATGTTCATCTTGTCTATTCTTTTGTTTGTATATATTTTAAGAGAGTTTTTTTTTTTATTTTAGTATGTATGAGATCATTCGTCACTATTACTTATTGTCCACAACTGTGTGGCAGATTGTAATATCTATTAATAAATACAAAAAAAAAAAAATGTTTTTAAATTATATACATATAGAATATACAGTAAGGATATTCACTACGGACTTGAAAAAATCGTGTTTGCTACGGAAAGACATGTTTTAAGGTCCAATGGACACATTTATCATAGATAAATGTCTGGAATGTGATAGAAACTGTATCGATAAATTTGACTGACCAGAAGTTGTTGTTGTTGTTGTCTGGGGCTTAAGGGCGCAAAACCCTGAGGTCATCAACGCCCATGTTTCGTGCTTTATATTTTATTTCTATAATTCTATTTCACTTTAAATAATTTCGAGAAAAAAAAAAAAAAAA
>NW_027106548.1:286895-290209 GCF_000696795.3 Halyomorpha halys
AGTATTAATTTATCCCTCTAAAGTACCTTAAATTTTCGTCATTTAAAATTGATAAATTTAAACAATGAAAGGATTTTATGATTAAGTTAAGAAGATAATAGGAAAAATATTTTTTTTAGGTTGAAATTATACATCAAGAAATAAAACAAGTGATATAGACTTACTGTATACTGTTAAAAAGCCAAAGATTTAGAAAAAGTAATATGTAGCATATAAATTCATAAATAAAACAAGCACAATAAAGCCAAGTGATTCCTAAAATCATTGTGATTGGAGTGGTAAGTGCACGTAATGAATGTGTTCAAAAAACCTTTTCTGTAAATGGAGTGACCGTTTGGGATTCGAATCTCAATCTTCAACCTCTACTTCATAGTTCGAATCAGTCACCTCAGTCAGGCTTTTGAAAGGTGACTGTCAATCCGAATGACCATAATCGTTTCGGAATTGTGTCCTTATCAATCATTAAGAGCCGAGGCTAAGCCCTAGTGATGTAACAAACTAAGACAAATTGAGAAGGATTGATGACAAAGCGGGTCCCTGATAGGAAGGCTGCCCCTGACAAGGAGACAAATGGAAGCCAATCGTCTTGGAGCACTAGTTGTGAACTGGCTGCCAATTCTCTTCTTTCTCTAGTTTAACTAGTTTTATTTACTTCACCTGGGAGAGGTGTAGCCTTTCTACCTTGTGTTAACCATTTGATGTTGTTTATGTTACTCTCTCTTTTACCTTCCCTCCTATCGTATGAGCATTTTTCTTATCTGGAAACCTCCAGCGTTTTTTATTTCAAACCATGAGCCAAGAGAAGAAGATTTTTCTCAAAATTTGGATTCATCAGCCTCTGATGAAACAGCTGTAATTTACAATTTCAATTTTAAATTGGTTTAAAAGTAATCGTAAAGTATTTTGTCATCATCACAGCCAGTTAAAAAAAAAAAAAATATTACAAATCGTCTAGTATGCTAAAAAATGCCAGCAGGGCACCTCTTACTTAATGACTTGTACCAAAACTAGTAGTAATAATGACTTAATGACTTGTACCAGAACTAGTAGTAATAATAACTTAATGACTTGTACCAGAACTAGTAGTAATAATGACTTAATGACTTGTACCAGAACTAGTAGTAATAATAACTTAATGACTTGTACCAGAACTAGTAGTAATAATGACTTAATGACTCTGACCCTGTTTCAATAACGAAGGTCTTTTAAGCACTTCAACATTAAAGGGAAAATATAATATAATGAAATGAAAGTGAACTGTAATGAATAATTTTAAATAATCCTGATCTGAACACACAACTTAGGCCATTCGTTCAAAAGCCTCAGCTTGAATACATGAAGTTTAAACCCATTTTACAAAAAGATTCAGGGTTAAACTTCTTATAGGATCTGTGTATCCCTAAAAGAGAAATCTCCTATATTGACATTACTGTGACACCGTTAAATACACCAAATTGGTTCAATAAAAATGGCATTTAAACGATATTGAAGTTCCCAGAACAAAATGTAAAGGCGCGTTTTGAGAAATAAACCAAATGCAGTGAACATTTCGAACTTTCAGATTTTGGTCTGTTATTCCAAAATTATGCCTTTTATAAAAAGACATCAAACGAAATTTGAAGTAAAGAAAATTGATCATAATTTTTTTAGTAGTTTTTGAATGTGCGATCGACAGATAAGGAACTGGAGCAAATTTAACACTGGACAAATTTTCATATTTTACATAAAATAGCATCATTCTTAGGATAATTATAATATATACACTATGTGTCGAAGAAAATCATTATGCACAAATTAACATATCATAGAAATTATGGATTTAGTAATAACTTTGATTGTAAACTAAATGATTTAATTTTATCGTAAGATCGTTGATTGACCGTAAAATATAAAATGAGGACATTTCTAGTCCCGTAAAAATACCTCTAACAGTAAGAAACTCCTTATTGTGAGTCAATGTTTCGCCTCAAAAAATTTTAATTTTTTATTTGCTTTGCACATTGTTTACTATTACTCCTACGAAGATAAACATCATAAACTACTTAATAGCTCATTAAACTAGCTTCAATTTGAGATATAATAGACATCTGTACGTCAAATGGTTTGTGAGATATAAATATTTCAAAATAAATTTGCTTACTACTGATCTTTTAGTACGTCCCATATAACATTTTTCTGAAACGTTGCTGTTTAAAAACCTATATCTCTAAAAATATTTAACATAAATAGCTCTATCAGGGCTCGTATTTTAGCAAATTTACTCTTCTTTAAATGACGTTCTCTTAGGTTTTCTTGTGTTGTCCCTATTTTTTAAGATATAAAGCTCCGAATGAATTTTTTTTTTTTTATCGCTTTGAAACCGCCGCCATTTTTTATTCCCCCTACCTATACTCGGCACTCATCAGTTTTGACTATTATATACTCATATAGTTTTCATTAAAGTAATCAAAAATTGGGATGAGATAACTGCCTTTTTTTCCTCTCGGGCTCTTGTACTATCCTGATTGTGCTGAGAACGACCAAAACGTCAAGACAAGATCCTCATTAACCTCTCCCACTGCTAAAATTAATTAATTACTCGAAGACGTGTACATTTTGATGAATACTTGAGAGCGGAGATTGATGAAGAAGCCACCGCCATATTTGAAGCCCTGTTCTCATCAATCGAGATTAGTCTGGACCAGCCGACCCCTCGGAGACAAACAGATGTGGACCCCGGTCCCGGGGACTGCTAAAACAATCGCCGCCTTGATGCGGTCCCATTTGTTTTATAATGGTCCCCAATCAGTCCCCCCCCCCGTCCCCTCACACATGGCACGGTAAGCAGTCCAGTTCCAATCAGTAGGATCCTTCTTAGTGGATTGCAGATGGCTGACGAATTGTTTGCTTCTAGTCTGCACTTTCCTTTATACCTCCTAGTTAATTTTACGATTACGATTCGACATTCCCAAAATTGAATTGGATATTCTCTGATTGGGTCTAGTGAAAATATTTTCTCTCGTATTTGGTATCTTAGTTGTGTAGGAAAATATGAAAAAGAATGGAAGAGGAAATATTAAAAAAAAAAAAGAAGAAAAAGGGGATTAATAAAGAAAAAAAGAAGAAAAAGGGGATTAATAAAGAAAAAAATAAATATAGTGTGGAAAGAAGAACAGAAAATGAAAGAACCATAGTGAAAAAAAAGTGATATATTATCCTTAATATAGAATATAATAATTAATATTAAAATATTAATTAATTAATTTCATTTGCTTAATTAAGTTATTGTACCCACTTTTTCAATTACCTATGTCTATATTTTATTTCCCGCTTCT
>NW_027106548.1:290463-295955 GCF_000696795.3 Halyomorpha halys
GACTATAATAATTAATATATTATCCTTAATATAGACTATAATAATTAATATATTATCCTTAATATAGACTCCACCACGCTTCCGCTTCATTGTTGCCTACTGTTCACCCGTTTGCTTTGAAGCCCTACAAACTGTAATTTTTTTTTATAAAAATACATAAAATATACAGTTAAAAAATACAGGAGATATACATAAAACAAAAACAATACGGGGAAGGAAAAAAATAGAGATTAAATGATTATCCATAAATAAGTAATAATAAAGATATAAAATGATAATAAATGAGCAAAGTACAAGTCAAGACTTATGTACATCTCCTGAATTTTTTACGTATTTTTATAAAAAAATTTTACTCTTGCCATTTTTACTTATTTTTATTCTTATCATTGTATCTTATCTTTGTATTTTTATTCTTATCATTGTATCATTTTGTATCTTTTTAGCCCTGATGAAGCCCTACAAAGTGGGGCGAAACGTCGGAAAATAAATAGTTGTAAACTATTTTTGTTTCTTTTGTATCTTTTTAGCCCTGATGAAGCCCTACAAAGTGGGGCGAAACGTCGGAAAATAAATAGATAAACTATTTTTGTTTCCCCTTTGACCGCAACCCTGACCATCTTCCTTTATATATTATTATTATACCTTATGTATTTAACTTTGCCTATATTTCGAAGGGTTTAAAAAATTCTAAATATATTTAAGTAAGCATACTGTGTAGTTAGCAACACTATACAGTTGGGCAGCACTTAACAAAGTTTTTCTTTCTCTCTCTCCGTTATTCAGAAGCTCTTCGATTCTTGACACTTAGCTAGATTTAGGGATGAAGATAGATTAATTGAATACAATTGAAAGTTTGATATAAATTAATAAATTTACTCATTGGATTAATTTCTTATTATATCAATTTAGTTAATTGCGGTAAATAACATTATATAATTAAAATATATGCGTCAGTTTGGAAAAAGACTGTCATAACTCAAACTATATTTTTGATGTAAATAATTGAGAAGATGGTCAGGATTGCGGTCAAAAGACAAACAAAAATAGTTAACAGCTATGTTTATCTTCCGACGTTTCGCCCCACTTTGTAGAGCTTCATCAGGGCTGTTTAAGTAAGAATATTTTTGTTGTTGTTTAAATAGAAATAAAACCATTAACGGTCACCTTCCCCCTCCCCTCAAGAACGCTTCCGATATTCTATCAAAGTCGCCAAAGCTATCAACTTGAACAGTTGTTTTTGTATTTATTTAACCCTGACGAAGCTCTACAAAGTGGGGTGAAACGTCGGAAAATAATTAGTTGTTAACTCTAGACCGCAACCCTTACCATCTTCTTCATTATTTGATATTATACAATCAATTATTTGTATACATAATTTTTTTTTATGTTTTAGCAATAAAAGGACTGCAATTTGTCTATATTTTTATGTAGAAGAGAGTCACAAATTGTAATTCTTACTGTGCCTACTAGATTCCTCAGTAAGAATTAATGTTTTTTTTTTCGGCCAAGACGCGTATTCGAGTTCTATACTAGCTAACCAAAGTTTTTCATTTTGTGGAATCGCCACTCAATGAAAAAGTCAACACTCCAGGCCGGATTCGAACTGGCATCGCCAATAGACATCAAATTGGTAAAACTTTGCCTAACCACTGAGCTACGGGCAGTCCCAGAATTACTTTCAAAGTAATTTCTCAATTTTAAGGAAATAAAACATCTACCTTTCTGAAAATTCTGAGTTTTACTTTTAAATAGATTGAAAAATCGGCCCACTTCGAGACATTAATGAAGTCTATTTTCATACATAGCTTCTGGAATTATATATCGTAATTTATTTAAAATATTTCTTTATCCCAGCTCATTATTACTAGGTTATTTTCTTTTTCTCAGGGCTTTTACATCTGTAATGTATAAATTAATATTATACCAATTTTTTTTAAACATGTATTACTGTCAAATTATATAAACTTAGCGATTTCATTCATATTAGGGCAAAATTTATTACTTTTTTTTTTTTAACAAAATTGGAAAAAAAAACTTTAAATCACCTTTTTATTGATGTCCAGAAACATATTTTGTGGACAGACTCCATTTATTGTTCTCTAGCCATGTTTTGGATATATTAACATAGTTCACTATGAGGATACTATTGCTTCACAGTGGATTTATTATTTAACTATTTTTATATTAAGTGTGATACCGTGGACATCTGTTACTCCTATAAAAAGGAAGATACCATTCACTGCTCGATAATCTGTCACAGGTATAGTGGAATTATAATAAAATATTTCGGGCAGCGGACTTGCTCTTTAGAACAATTACTCAGATTATTAAATGACTTTAATTGGAGAGCTCTTAGCAACTATCTACGGCGGCCTACCCCGGAAAGAGCTCAGTATTTGAGGGAGTAACGCCAAATCACAGTTGTTACAATTGCCTTTTTGCTTTAACATAAATAATGTATTGTTATTTTGAACTACAGACTTGTTAGAATTGGTTTTAAACAGTATTTTTTTCTGGATTTTCTCTTTAGTAAGTCTGGTGAGTCAATTCATAAAAAATGTTTTGAGGTTAATAACTTCCAGTTGGATGAAATTTGTATTAAATTATCATAACATGGTACAGCGTTTCGGGACCACTGTCCCATATTCATGTACTTTAAACCTCATAATTTGAATTTCATATAGGAAATCATGTCACACTTTACACTGCTCTCTCTTTTCAACGGTAGCTTATTTGTGCATCTTCACCTTCTCCTTAGCACAGCCATTTTTTTTTTTTAAGTTTTATTATTTATATGTTTTTAGTTAAAATTCCACACAGACTTCGACAGACAAATGTTTTTCCATAGTCAATATATGCTTTTAAATGGTTGTATGGATCTATTTTTTTTTTTTTTTTGTATTTTTTTTAAATAATCATATTAAAAAAATATTAACTATTAAATATTTTTTAGGATTGTTTATTTTTATACTAAAAACTAAATAATTTTGATTATGTTTCTCTCTATTAAATAAAAACGTTTTAGCGATCATCTTGTAAAATTTCATTTTATTCTCTTAGTGAATCGACAACTTAAATCCTAACTAGTAATAAAAGAAAAGGGGGCACAATATATTTATATTTATTACACTATATTGAAAAAAATATTACAATCTGAACTACAGAATAAATTTGAATTACAGTTATATAATTTGAATTACAGTTATATAATTTGAGAAACGAGTAGTAAAGTTAAATGTTGAAAAGTTGGTTGGTCCGAAGTTAGAAAGGCATAGTGTAACTCCACCACCTAGCAATAATTATATTAAATAAATAACAAAAAAATAAATAAATAAAAGAAAAAAAAGCTACAATAAAGTTGTTTAGAAAAATTTTCAGAAGTACAAATACTTCTTGGAGAGTATTCTTAATGATAATATCATAAAATTCATTCCAACTTTTACTTTTCTTTTTCTTTTCCTTTCTTTCTTTTCAACATTAATTTATATAATTATCAAGCCGTTCGAATAAGAATCTATAAATAAAATCATTCTGAAGACACAGTCGTTACCTCACCTTTAGTAGTATGCCTTCGCCTCGAAGGCTGTATCTGCTTCGATACAAATTGGATCGGAATATGGAGAAGGGGGGGTGATTGAATCTGGAACTACATTATCCATAATGCTGCGAGCAATGAGAGTGAAGGAGGAGATCCCGCAAACCGATTCCCCGCCCGGGGATGATTGATTGATCGAGTCGGGGGAACTGATTTCATTCCGTCGGCCCTCGTGGAGGGGAACCAGTAGGTCTTTAGCGGCTCCTCTTAATTAGGAGTTTTATTAGGGCATCAGTGCTATAGTATAGTAGGTACAGGAAGGCTGTCACTACTATAGTACAGTAGATATAGGAAGCCCATCTGTACTATAGTAGGAAGGTTAACAGTGTAGTTACAGGATATTTCCATTAAATATATATAAAACTTTTTTCTTTTTTTTTATAACCCTCTTCCTAGTGATTTACTTACTATCCACCTACCAAGTAGGAGGTCAAGCTTTCATAATGAGAGTCTAAACACCACTACAGGAATGAAAAAATCCACAACCTTGGCCGGATTCGAACCGGCGCCACCAAAGCTCCGAGGTGGCAAAGACTTGCGCCTTAACTACGTGAGCTATGGATGTCCCTCTACGCCTACCGGTCTTGGGCTACAGCTTTCTAGTTTGCTGCATACATCTCTTTCGCAGGTTTACCGACTTTGTCTATCTATCCAGTTTTTACCCCCCTGACGTAGTGTCTTGCCAACCATACTGGCATTCATTGTGTAGGGGCGTCCTGATAGATTCCTTCTAGCCACATGTTCCGGGCATCATAAAGTCCTTGCCTTTAAATTATAAGATATTGACTGACCAGTCTCTGCAAGCAGTTCACTGTCAGTTTTCCTCCTCCATGGGTTAAAGCTCTGATCCCAGACCGTTCCTTTAATAGTACGAAGGACTTTCCTTTCAGATCTCTCGATTCTGCTTTCTTGGGTACCTGTTAGAGGGGAGGGGTCACAGCAGGATATCAGAGCTGGCTTTATCATTGCATTGTAAACCCTTATCTTCACCTTTTTTTCGGAAATTTAGTATTATTGATGGATAGAAGAAGGCGCTGGTTATGTGCTGGTCTACCTCAGTCCGTTTCATTTGCCAATAAATTGATAATTGGTGTTAATTGATAATTTTAAATTTTGAGGTCGAGGTATCTAAAACTGTCTACTTTCGAAAACTATTTGCAATCCACGCAGACCATGTCGTTATGGTGTATCTTTCGGCCTACAGTCATACATTCTGTTTTATCTTGATTTAATAACAAGCCGATTTCCTCTGCTTCTCTTTCTGAATCTTTCCACATCATCTTGATTACTTCCTAGGAACTTAATGTCGTCTGCGTACGCTAGGATTTTAACTCTCACAAGCGCCCCTCCATGGATACATACACAAACAACTGCTACCAAGCCGAATTTCATATACATTATTATAAACACTTCCAAGAGTTGCATATTTGATTGTAGTTTTAAATGTTGTGACTGGGGTGAAGATGAAAATTGCCAATAGAAAAGACCGAAACGTTACGGAAGTGTGGAGTGTAAATGTATAGAATAAAATTGTCATAGGTTGTTATTATTATACAAAGATAATATTTTATTTTTAAAATATAATATTATATATATCCTGGCAAAAATCTCGAGTTAGTTGGATAACAACAATGTTGGACACACTACAATAGACAATTGGTATGACTAAGAAAATAATAAATTTGTGAAAAGTAGAATAATATACTCTAAATATATAATTGTATTATTGACAGATCCTTAAGACCCACAAAATATATACATATATGCATATATAAAACCCTCACAAAGAGGCAAATTATTAATCTTTAAAAGCTGTTATAAAGGTCGTATTATAAAAAGGTCTATTGCTCACTAACTAGTGTAATATATACAATATGAAATTTCATTGGATGTTTAT
>NW_027106548.1:300510-321637 GCF_000696795.3 Halyomorpha halys
TATAATTTACAACTATATAAATAATAAATACAATAAGTAAATCTATTGTATGTTTCATATACACTTGAAAATATTAGGAAGGAATCTCCCGTTGGAGATACTTCAAGCATTAATTTAAATTAGAAGGTCCCGTGGCCATCTTTATTTCAGACGCCTCGGAGGATTATCAGGGATTGTTAAGGATGAGAGATTAAGAAATAATGATTTAGAATGGATAAGGAGATTGTAATGAAAAGAGGCATATCTGTTTTGGGTCAAATCCTAAACGAATGGAATGTTAAGGTCTTTGTAGATGAGTTTATTTGTAACGAAATAAGGAGCATCAAGGATTTTATAGGTAGAGCCTCAGAGCTCAATTCCATATGTCTAAATCGTACTGCCACCTTTATAACCACATCTTTTCATTGAACTCAGCCATAATCTGATATCCGTCTAATTATATAACTCCCAATTATGTTACGCTCTAAGCACGAACGTTTACCAGTCAGTTCGTTTGGGAAATCACAAATAACGAAAATTAATTGTTTTCAACAGAATATGACTAAATTACCATAACTTTTGACCTGATGAAGATACAACTGTAAGAAATTTTTTTGACGTAATAACATATTTTACGATTTTCTTTAAGTCATGTCAACGAAAGCTGAGAAGTCAAAATGACAAATTTGACAAACAAATGTATGGGGAAAATCGAGTTCTCGAAAATGTTCAATATTTGACAGAGCATATTTGGAAAATGTAAAAAAAAAAAATTGTGGATTCGGGATCTTAGAAGATACTAGGATTGGTATGCTTGTTTCAGAGTTAAAGTTATTTGAAGATATTTAAAGTTATCTCAAGTTTATCTCTAACTCTTGCTACCGATTTACTTTAATGAGCTCAGTTGTTCAAATCATTAGCGACTAGCTGGCTCTTCAAATAATCTAAATACATAAGAGACTTCTCAAAGATATACTATCCATTTATAAATTTTAACTCTAGACCAAAAATTATTAAACTATAAATAAAAATATATAATAAAAGAAAGATGGTTCGGCTATAGTGAAAATAACTCAAATAGTGAATAAATTATTTATTATGAGCGTTTCGTCCCATTTTGTACGGCTTCATCAGGGCTGTAAAGAAATACAAATGAAATAATATAAGAAAATAAGAGAATAAGATAACATGAAATAAAAGTAACCCAAGGGCTGGCTAAAATATATAGAAATTAATATGAATATGAACAAAGTAATTTAAATAAAATAAAATAAAATGTAGAGTGAAAAGTATAAATAAAGAATACATATTTTTTTGTTTTTTTAACAATTTAAAGTTTTTATTTTGCAATAAAATAAAAAAAAAAAATTAAATTAAATCTGTACTATTATAGGGTTAAGTGTGCAGTACTTTTTAAGGAAATACTGTTACTAGGACAACTGTTGTGCAAGGAGGTGATTTAGTCAGGATCATTCTCGACAGATATTTACTCAATTAATGGAACCCACTTAATGAGGCTGGGTGGACCCCGGAGGGCCCCAAAACCCACAGAACTGACTCTCAGCTACAAAGAAGCAGTCAACCACAGCCATTTTAATATTGGAGTTAGTAGCAGCACAGGGCCTTACCCATGAGTTACCCACTCCCAACATTAAAAATAATAAATATTAATTTTATGTCTCACACTTACTTGTAATTTTTATTTATTTATGTTTTTTATTGTACCCCTTTTTTTATTTTTTTTTTTTTATGAGGAGAAGATAGTCGGAATGTGGTCAGTAAAAATAAACAAATTAGCAAAACTTATGTATTTGTGCCAACATTTCGACCTGAATTTCAGACCTTCAGTGCTGAAAACGAAACGAAATAACAGTACGATTGGCATCGAACCTTTGGCATCTGTTATTAATAATTTATTACTGGTACCAGTTTTATTATTTATAATTTATTATTGGTACCAGTTTTATTATTTATAATTTATTATTGGTACCAGTTTTATTATTTATAATTTATTATTGGTACCAGTTTTATTATTTATAATTCTTTAGACTTATTAACTTTAGCTTGTCCATTCACGTGCTGACCCATCACCACGTGACGCCCTGATGACTCAAAGATTTTTCCGAGGGAACAGGAAACATAAAGGCAGTTAATAACTTTTTGTTGGGAAGATTCCCTAGATCAGGAAGTCTTAGGATTGTGCGGTCGCACGTCCTTGGAGGTCTACACTTATAACTGCATCTTCGCCAGTCCAAGTCCTGCCGCAGTGGTTTGACTTTTATTTCACTACGGCCCAACGGAATAAAAACTTAGCTTCTACCACTCTGATTAAAATATGTTAGTTTCTTCTATGATAGACCCTACGTATGGCAGAAATTACCAGCTTGCAAATGTTGCAAAAGAGAATTGAGGATCTCAGCTATTAATTATATATTAATAGTTTTTTTGTAATATATTCATTATTAAATAAAGCACTTTACATAGCAACAAGTGTTGTATATTAACATGATAACTATGTACATATGATCTATGTAACATGTTATTCGAAGAGGACAAATTTTCCATGAATAAATATAAGTTCAAATTTGAAACATCCAATTTGACTACAGAGCGGATGTGTGTACAAGAGCTTACACATTCAATATGAAAGCAGCACAATACACGATATAATGAAAACAGAGAGGGATGCTTACGTATGCTAAACACTCAACGTATCGACCTAACAAGGAAAAAGTTTAAAGAAATCCTTTGAGGAGGTTTAAGAGCAAATCCTCCAGTGAATGCCTAATAAGACCAGGGGAGGGGGTTCCAGATTGGAGCCAGTCGTTTAGCCGATGGAAGGGGGGCTAGATGTTTATCAAGGGGGGTTTAGGGGCCAAATCCCACCACTTGTGCCCGGGGTGCTTACAGTCCGGTCCAGGTTCCCCTTTGTGTCCAGGGGATACGTAATAATATTGCGAGGGAAGAAAGGTCCAGGAGAAAGGAATAGTGACGCTGCTGCGTAGAGTGAGATAGGATCTAAGTGTACAAAGCAATCTCTGCAGACTACCTTCATTAATGGTAGATCATTCCAAGTGCCATGGAATGGCCTGTAGAGGAAGAAAAAAAAGAAAAGATATCATTATTTACCTATTTTTAAGAGGAACAAATCTTAATACTTCTCATAATGAAGTGTTAATAGTAATACCGTAGATTGATATGAGAAGAAGCTGATCGGGGGAGCGGATCAACTAATCCTAAAGTCACCTTAGGAGGAGGACATTAAACGAAATCGACACACATAAATATAGCCGTGTTTCAAAAAAAATTCCCATGAACCAGTCCGTTATACTTCATACAGGATGACGATACTCCCCTCTAACTGTATATTCTAGTAAAGGTAAAATCTGACTATTGTCATAACCTTCGTAAAACAGAGATTTTCGGATCTTTTCATAGTTCATTATATCCATTTTTTATTACTACTAACAGTGAAAGATTATACATTATATTAAAATAAACAAAATTTAAGTTACTTGAAATCGTGGATTCCTATCACTACAACATCTACTTGATAAAGGCTCTAAATTTCCCATTTACTAAAAAGACTATAGTAATGAAATGTATCATTTGATGTATTATGTTACAAAAAAAACTCTTATACACAATGATAATCAGACCTATTTTGGAATACGGAATTATTTAGTTATTTTCTTATGTTTCTTGTTATTTTGTTCTCCCATTTAATCAGTTCTTAGACTCAATGAAGGTCTTAAATATACAGGCACTTATTTAATTATTTGTGTTCTACACTGATCGCTCAAAATCTTCTTCATGTAAAGTTTAATTATATATTTTATTTACTGCTCAATTAGTTAGGGCTGTTACAGCGAGATAAATAAATAAAAGAGAATATTGTAAAGTTGCATATGGACCCAGTAATATATTTTATCACACCCAGTGGATTGTTAGGAAAAAAAAATTCCAATAAAGGGCGACGGTGCTTTAATTGGATATCAATCGAATTCACTTTGAAATAAAGTTTAGAACTTTCCCGTCCACATTCAAAATAAATTTATTTGTTATATACGATATTCACTGCGTACGTTGCAATAAAAAATAAGAAGTTAAATATTTTTAATCGGATATATTTCAGAAATCTCTACCATAAAAAAGATTTATACTTAATAACGAGTGGGGGAAGGTTCCGTTCCATAAAGGGTGCAGTACTGGCTAAAAAAATATGTAAAATATGAAAATTAATATAGATATGAACAAAGTTAGTAAAATAAAATTAAAATAAAAATAAAATTCAAAAAGTACAAAAAAATGTAACCGATCTAGCCCGAATCAGATATCACTCCTTCCATTATAAACTCTCTAACCATTCAAACCCCCTAGTTTCTAATCTTGCATCCTCTTCCATTCCTGACAATCCTCCGAGGCGCCTGAAAAGAAGATGGCTACGAGACCTCATGCAAAATGTCATTAGAGTGCTACCGATGGGTAGTTTTTCTACACGTCTGTAACACTCCAATTTAACTTAGATCAGATTTACTAAATGTATTATAATGTACAGTTATAAATAGCAATAAATAAATATTTAAAAAAAAAAGTACAAATAAAAATTAAATATTATTTTAAACAATTTAAAGTTTATTTTGTAATAATATTTAAAAAATAAAATAAATCTGTACTATTACAACACATATAGGGTTAAGTGTGCAGTACTTTGTAAGGCATGTGCTTGTACTATTACCAGACCAACGGTTGTACAAGGAGGTGATTTGGTCAGAATCAAGCTCGGCTGCCAGATTTTTACTCAATTAAGAGTATCCAATTTGTGAGGCTAGGTGGACCTCAGGCGGGGTCCAGAAACCACAGCGTTGACTCACGGCTACAGTGTAACAGAAAACAATTTTCTGCCGACCCTGATTCGAATCAGGGTTGTTGGAGTTAGTAGCATTGTGCCTTACCACAGTGCTACCGTGCTCCCTACTTCACAAAATAATATTTATCTATTCCACTTCGTAATAAGTGGAATTTATTTTTTCAAAAAAAAAAGGAAAAATCTGGACCGAACGAAAGCTGTACTATCATAATTAAATTCGAAGACAGCAGAGCGGTTGGATAGCTGGAATCTTCTCTACCTATATTTACTTAAATATTTTTAAGATTTATACTTCCATGTATTCTAACTTTTTCGCTTATTGACTTGTTAGTTTTTTTAAGCTCTAATAAAGTCCTTCAATCAAGTCAATACAATAAAAATAGATTTCACTAATTAGTTTATTTTCTTTATTGACACCGACCCAGGCCACCTTCTTTGATTATTCATGAGCTATATATTCCGTAGGCGGCCCTGAGTCCGAGTGGCGGTCAATAAAGCTATCAAAATAATAAATAAAAACTGTTAATTGTTAACCAACGTTTCGCACCATTTTGTAGGGCTTCGTTAGAGCTAAATGAAAAACTAGATACAAATATGGTTAGAATTAACAAAACATTAAAATAAATATACAGAAAAAATACGAAAATAAAATAAATAATTTATTTTGTTCATAAAATTTTTAAAGAAATAATAATATAAGAAAGTATACGTATAGTTGGCTTGGAAACTAGTTACTAATAAATACAACAAGGTGTGATAGAATTCTAAATACAGAACTAGAGTAATTAATTATAGACAAATATTCTTTATAGAACTAGTTATATGGTAATATGGTAAAGAGGTAGGTGTAAAAAAAAAAGCCTACCTCTTTACCATATTTCTAACAAATATTTGTATATTTTAGAAGAATTAGATAAATTATTTATTTCAGTTTTTGTATTTTCTTTGTATATTCATTTTAATGTTGTTTTTTTTTAAATTCTTACTCAAAAGTAAACCAAAATGGTTCCTATTCATCGCTCTATTTTCAATCCGCTGGTGTTCCTGAAGGTAGTATTCTCGGTCCCATCCTCTACACCGTCTATACAGCTGACATACCAACAACTAACACTATCCTTACCACGTATGCTGATGACACGTGTGCTCACAGTTAGTAATAACCCTTTGATTGCATCCCAAACTCTCCAGTCCCATATCACAATCCTCGAAGAATGGTGTCGAAATTGGAGGATAAAAATAAATCCCAACAAATCACATTTACTCTTCGTCGTAAACCTGCCGACTGCCCTACAGTATACTTTAATAATGTGGCTCTTACCCCTGTAGAACAGATTCGTTATCTTGGACTACACCTTGACAAATGACTAACCTGGAATCCTCACACAAGACTGAAAAGACAGGAAATTGCTCGTCGGTTCCGACTATTACAGCACTTACTAGACAAACGGTCTAAACTTCCAATTCATTACAAAAGACTGATCTACATGACAATAATAAGGCCCATCTGGACATACGGAGTTGAGCTTTGGGGCTCCACTAAACCTTCGAATCCCTCTCGTATCCAATCTTTACAATCCAAAATCCTTCGTAAAATCCTCAATGCTGCTTGTTTTGTTTCTAATAAAACCATCCATAAAGACCTAAATGTTCCTTATGTAACCAATCAAACCCGAACCCGATATTATTCCTTCCATAATAAACTCCCTAACCACCCAACCCACTAGTTTCTAACCTTGCTTCCTCTTCCATTACTGGCAATCCTCCGAGGCGCCTGAAAAGAAGATGGCCTCGTGAATTTATATTGTAAACTGTTTTTAGAATTCTACTACGGGGTTGTTTCTCTACATCCTGTATCATATCATTATGTCATTATGATCAAATTTACTGGTTGTATTTTTTTTTATACAGTTGTAAATATCAACAAATATAAAATGAAAAAAATTCTTACAATGTTGGTATCTTGTTCATTGATTTAACCCTCACGAAGCCCTACAAAGGTTTGGTTAACATTAAATAGTTTTCTTATACTATTTTGATACATTTATTGACCGCCACCCGGACTATCTTTCTATAATATATATTAATATATTTATGGAAAGTAACATCAATATATACTGAAACATAAAAGGTACAAGTGCAGCAGATGGTCGGATAGTGTGGTCAGTAAGAAGAGCATAAATGAATAAAAAAATATTCATTCATGACATGAATGAATAACTTTTTGTTTATTTTGTTTTATTAATCTACACCTCAATATAAAATGTATAAGTACATAACGGAAAGTAAAAGTTCTCCGTAAAGGTGATGAATAATAAGATCACAATAAGGTAAACTAAAGAGGGGTTAAAAATAATGTAAAGATAATTATTTTATAATAATAATAATTATTCACTTATATTTCGATAATATTAAACCCCACATAAGTGTACTTTATTGTCATCTTATTATCTTCTATTGTAAATAAATTTTTAGTTACTTTCTGTCTTTTTTTAGCCCTGATGAAGCCCGGCAAAGTGGAGCGAAACATCCGCAAATAAATAGTTGAAAGCTATTTATTGTTCTTTTATCACACCCCTCGCCATCATCTCCATGAACAAACTTTTACTTTCCGTCTACTTGTACATTTTATGTTTCAATATATGTTGATACTGCTTTTACTAGATATATGCGTGTAGTAATATTTAGGATATTGGAAAGAATAAATTTACGAAATGTTGACTTCTAGTTGTTCGGATGAAAATTTAATTTATGAAAAACTATATCTCTACCAGCACTCACATTAAACTTAGTTTAACTTACTATAAAGTCGTTTATGGAAATTATCTTCGTCGAGTAGTTTTCACGATATATGGTAAAAGAAATTGATTTCTAGTTCTTTGGACATAAATTTCGTATGAAAGATTTATATTAATATTCGAATATCGTAAAAATATAAGAAGATGAACATCATAGATTACCTGAGATATAGATTTACTAAAATAAATTCGCTAACTAATGATTTTTCTGTGCATGTTTTATGAAATGTTCCTTTTTAGAAATAGTATATCTCGAGAACTATTCAACGTAAATAGCTCTATTAGGGCACATATTTTAGTAAATTAACTCTACTTTAAATGAAGTTCTATTATGTTTTCTGGTGTAGCTCCGGAACTGCCATGTTTTTCCCTCTACCTATACTTGGTAGACTCATCAATTTTGCCTAGTAATTATAGACTGTTTTCATTAATATAATCAAACATCGTGGTGAAATAACTTACTTTTCCCCCCCTTTGGACCTCTTGTACTCTAGTATACCGATCTATTGGTATTGGAAAAAGATACCCTGATCCAGAAACAATATTTATTATCGAATATTTCTTTGTAATGAGGTGTAGATAGTTGACCGTAGATTAATGATTGGAGAAGTTTTTCGGGGGGTGCTACATGATATTATATTTCATCTGTCACTGTTTTCAATTTACTGCCATGCAATTCCACAAATATCAATCAATTAAAATATTGTACTATTCAATTATCAGTTATCAATTTTTTATCATTTATGATTTAATTCAATATTTTGTATAATTCTAAATTTGTTTGTATACTAGTGTATGTTACTATAAATGTTGCTGTTATCTCTTTTGTTCTATAGCCCTGATGAAGACCTGAAACTCAGGTCGAAACGTCGGCATAAAATAAATAAATATGGTTTTGTTTATTTATGGTGTTCTTTGCTGACCGCACCCCCCGACAAACTTCTCCAATGAATATTTCTTTGATTTTACATCCAAAGTAATCAGATTTTCGTTATGCATTGACTAATGACTAAATATGATTAGATTCGGGAAGGCTATGAAGTTATTCCCTATGATCCAGAACAGCGAAGGTAATCCTTGTTTAATTAAGGTATAGCGACTGGGGGGGGGGGAGGGATCAACTATTCATAGAGTGCTTTCGAGTACTTTAGAGTAATTGGGCGGGTGGCTGTGCGCTCTGGCGTACTCAGGGTAAGGCTAATGCTTGCTACAGTGCTTGAGGACAATTCTGTTGATAGGATTGCAACTATATTCATTTTTTGAAGCACGTTTAATAAGTAATTTATTAGAGTAAACTTCTTGATGTGCCTTTACTCATGAGGTTGGCAACAGACATTTAGGAGGATATTCTGTCGTTGGTGGTCGACCACAATGTTCACTCAGTGATTGTCATATAGGTTCATAAATGAGCCGTTCAGTGCACACATCGATTAACTCCACTTTTTGAAAAATCTTAAATTTAAGTGTCAAAGCACTTATAATCATTACTTTTTATATTTATTATAGCTTTCCTGAATAATACAGATTAACACCATTAAACGCCAATTTTTTTTTTTTTGGCAATTGAATAATAAGTAAATTATTTCAGAAGCCATTGTTATTAACTCCATACTCTAATCAAAATCGTTTCAACAACGCAATTATATTATATTATTATTTGTTCCGGCCGTGCATCATCGCCCTTTTTTTAAAACAGTCGCAGGTGATTTCCCCCCCCCCCCTCCCCCTCAACGATATTGGTAACAAAATCACATCGGCAAACAGATGAAAAGAAGCGCAATGCATATGGAAGTTAGTATAACAGTGATCTCGCACGCTGAATATTATTGTATACTTCACCTATATTATATGGACTACATATTCTTTTGGTATTTTCAACATTATTCCCAGATTGTTTTTTAAGAAATAAATATTATACCGTTATAATCAAGACGGGTGAGACTAATAATAATGTGGATGAGGAAAACACTGATGGTTCTTCAATACGATTTATCAACAGAAAGTTTGGTTCAAGAAGACGTTTATCATTTCCCCCGGATTCATCTGATTGCAACAGTACAAATTTCCCAACAAACACATTGATTGGAAGTAAAAGAAGTCGTAATCCTGATAAATGGACACGAAATTTACAAAAGCATAACAGAACAAAAGGTTTGGCAAACAGGAATAAGGGAGGAAAATTAAAAACATTTGTCGATATAAAGTGCAGATGCATATCTGCATCAAGAACTGTAACATTACTGACAATAATTTTTTTGCTATTCTTTCTTATTAATTGTATATACAATTAGATGAAAGCTATATCTGTATTTATGCATTCTACATTATATATTTGAATTTATATTATGACAGGAATTTTAGAAAACAATATACAGTACTTCATCGCGTTTCTCAACATTTTGTTTTATGGAGTTAATCTATGCGCGCACTGAACGGCTCAAATGATAAAGATATTTTGCCTTTACATTTTATATCCTTATTTATGTATAGCAAATACTTGACCAATATGAAGTAATATTTTACTGCTTTAGGTTTTATTAATAACTTTATCTTAGTGATACTTTATAGTTTAAAAATTTAAAGTATATAATTATTATATGGCCTGCAAGCTCGTTCAAGTTTTATATTTTGGCCTTTAAGGCTTTGTAAGTTGAGCAACTCTGGTGTATAATATGGTAGTTGTTTAGCAGAGATCTGTTATTCAAAAAATAAAGGAATTTTGAATGATCGAATTTAGAACATACAAAGTGTTTGAGGAAGCTACCTCAAGCATTTTTAATGTGACTTTGAGATGCTGCCCTCTAGTGGTAAACACATAGAGGAGTAGAGTTTGTAGGCTTATTGGCTTGTACAGGTGAAAAAGCAAGCACATTCTCAAAAAACACCTCAATAGCGCAACATGAGTAGATTTTCACCACACTCAGGCAAGAAGGACAGATGCAAGAGGAAAGAAGAAAAGAGCAAGACAGAAACCTGCCTTCATGTTCCATCTAAACATCAATAGAACATAACACGTTATACCAATCAAGTAACCTATAATACCATCCATTATTCCATCTAAGCTCATTCAATTGTATTATAAAACTATTACAAGACTAGAGGTTATATTTTCATTTTGTTTACTATAGTTAATTTTACTTAAATACTAGCAAATTAAAATTAATTCGGGTAATATCCTTATGTTCGAGAAAAGTAGTTCTCACATTGGAATAGAAATTTAAGATTCTACATGAGAAAATTACGATGCCATCTAGTGGCAGAAATATGAAGTTGTAGGCTTTGGTAGTAGCCATCTTGGTCACTCGAAGAGAAAAGAGTGAACAGCATCGTTTTTGGCTGAGATAAAACAATTCACTATGAGTGAATAAACTACACCCCACTCAAGCGAAGGGACGGAGGCAGGATGAAAGAGGGAAGATAACACAAGATGAAACAAGAATATACACTTCTCAATAGTTCTCCGTGTAACTTACAATATCTTCAACCGAAGTAAACGACAGCATCTATTATTATGTTTAATAACATTTATAATTTCATATAATCTCATTACAATCTACAATCAAAATTAATTCAACCAATCTTATTGTACAACTTTTTGGCCAACCCCTTATAACCATATGCCTTATTAACCAATCAAGAATAGAGGTTTATATCCCTATATCAATATTCCTTCATTTATTTTTAAAACTCATTAAATACAGCCTACTCCATCAATTAAAACCAGCGATACCATCAAATAACAATTAATTTGGGTAATATCCCGCAAATTTCATCCCGGGGAATATCCAAATATATACACTCCCAGTTAGGAAACCCGGGAAATACTTGAATTTTATACATGGAGAATTTTTAGTTGTAGATGAATACACAACAACAAGATAGAATAAATAAAGTCTATGTCTAGCCCTCGTAAAATGCAGACGCAATAAATACGAAGCCATGCCCTGTAACGTGCTAGGGAGTGAAAAGAGTTTTAGAGCGACCGAGGTGGAATAAGCAGTTTACTACTTGCAGTCCTTTATTATATAGCTGAGATATCGGTTCCTTCCAGGTTATATCGAATTTATCACCGGCTCCAGCCTTCCCGAGATATATACCCTCTATGCGGTTTATACTCCAGCTACAAGTTTGCAAGGCTGTAAATGGAACCGGTTCCGATGATCATCGAATAAATACTAGATACAGTGCAGCCTCTATATAACGGACACCTATGGGAAAGTTTATTTCGTCCGTTATACGGAGGCGTCCTTTGAGAAGGGTTAATTTAAACAGAACAAAATATCATATTATCGAATTTTGTACATATTAAACCATAAGCTGTAATACCTTGTAAGTCAAAAAAATAAATAAATAATAAGATATCTATGACATAGAATCTTCTTAAATTCCTGGAATGAGTTGAGAGAATGTTTAGTCTTGTTTAAAGGTGCAAAAGTTGAAGCCAAAGTGGAGATTCACTTTTGGGCTTCACCTGAAGCCACCTCAAATTGACGAAGTTATTTTGAACGAAGTTCCAAAAAAATGGTTTGAATATAAACACTTACTAGCTAACTATTTACATGAACATGTAATCAAAACCAACATTTAGGAATGAATTAAGATTGAAATAAAAGGCCTTTATGATAAAATAAAATTAGCAAACTTAATGTTGAAAATGAATTAACAAATTTACAAAATTAATAGTTATATATAAAATAAAATACTGGATGAGGAAAGATCTACTCCGATAGGTTAGAGGATGAAATTTCTGGTTATAACAGTAGTCTATGGCAACTAATGCTAATAATATCATCTTCTCAATATTGTATTCAGTCATATTTTAATTAAATTAGTCAGTACAATGGTACTAATCAAAGGCAATGAACTGGATTATATCAATCACAAAGAACAGTTATGATTAACATCAAAATGGTCACATTGCACTGTACCAACACAGACGGGGTCTGGTTACGGATTATAATTACTACAATTAAAATGCATTTAAACCACAATGGCCGCACTAACACGCAGGCAGGTTTTACATATTAAATTGCAACTAATAATCATAATGCCCACACAAATACATAACGCACGCTGACAGTGCAGTATTGGTAGTGAGTTATACCAGACTACTAATTAGCAATAATTGATTTAAAAAACGTAGATGATCGGTCCGTTGCTAGGCGACGCCTGTCAAACAACCCTTAGCAACCGTTACTCACACTTTAAAACATATAATACAAAATATCAGATGGATATGATTCTTCTAAAATAAAATAAACTTATAAAGAAAATAATACACCGTGTACACTCGAGATAATTCGAGCGGCGTTGTATTTTATGCTGCTATAATATTTCACACTCGAATATAGCTTATGATTGAAATTAACAATGTGTTAATAATAAAATAAATAACAATGATTTATTGTCGGTAATAATCCTCTATTATTTAACCTGCCTTTACGTAGGGAGAAAAGTATTATCATCGATATCCAAAATCCAAAATAAAAATTTCGATTATTCTTGTGTTTTTTTTAATTTATTTGCCAAGAAAATATTCTAAATTGTGCTTTTTTTTTACTTAATTTTTTTTTCTCAAAAAATACTGATCATTAAGGGGTTAATTATTATACCAAGAATGCCGCTAGGTAATAACATCTACACTTGAGTTTAATATTTTAGCGCACTTACTCAGCCTCCACAGGCTCACTACCAGTAACGCGGTGAGAGGGATGTGCTGGGATCTTTTGGGCTCTACCCTTCACACGTGAGGGATAGAGTAGCCTCAAGGAACCTTAGGTCGATTATGTAAATATTGTATATAAGAGTGTTAATGTGACTAGGAATTATATTATTTTATTTATTTTTTCATACACATAGTTTGATTATGTTCATTTTCTTTATCCTTCTATTTGCATACATTTTAAGAGACATTTTATTTATTTTTAGGTACTTTTTTATTATTTTTTAATTTATTAATTTATTTTCATTCTTATTTTATTTTAGTATGAATGTGATCATTCACTACTATTACCTATTGCCCATAATAGTGTGGCAGATTGTAATATCTATCAATTAAATAAAGTTTTTTTCAGTTTAATAAAATGTTCTATATTAGTTTTTTTATAGCTATTATGATGAATGTATCAATGATGGCTGTAAATAAACCTGTGTTCTGAATTTATTGCGCTTTATTTAAAAGCATCCAGTGAGTCACCCAATATTTGAGAATTAATTGCAATGTAAACGTTTTTTTAACCTCTGAAACGGAGGGCTTTTGAATGGAATCCCTTCAATTTTGCTAGTTAGGCAGGCTGTTGAAAACTTCTTCTAGTCCAATCCAACCACACTTTACAAGGAAGCAATTGATAAACTGCCAGGAAGATGGGGAAGGTTATTGATAACCGTAGCGAATACATAGTAAATTAGTATGATTTAGTAAATTGATGAGATCAAAATTAATATCTGATGAAAAAACGGATGTTACTTATTATTCGACCCTAATACTTTGTACTAACATGGAATAATAAACTTCAGCTTATGGTGCCCTTGGGAGGGAACAAATATTTATTCTTCGACTATCCCCATAGAATGATACAGTTGAATCTATATGATAAAATAGTCGATACATAAATATAAAGGAAAGTGCGACATGTCCAAAGGAACGCCGAAGAAGGAAAAGCCTTTATTACGCAGCGAAGTAGGAGCAGATGGGGTATTATCAATAAAAAGCTCTTTAGGCAGATTCGGTTCTTTACGATCGGGAGCGAATCATTCGCTACAGAGGAACTAAATACTTTATGGCCCCGAGGAACGTTTATAGAGGGCGCTCACGTTGTTCGGGGAGCCGTAACTCAGCGGGACTATCGGAGAAGGGTTGGCGGGAACACATCTGCTCCTCAATCGATTCGCAGCCGGAAAAATTCCGCCCCCCCTCGCGTGTATATTGCCCTGTATAATTCAAGTAAATAGCCTAGAGAGGGCGCATATGCTGCCACAAGATTGGAGCGGTGACAGTGCAGTATGGGGACCTCTTTGTCATCGACTCTCTTGAAGGCGCCTTCTTGATCGCGGATCATGAGCAGTCTTAGCCACTTTACTTCCTCGCTCCTCATTTTTTTCCCTTAGAGAACCAACGAAGCGTAGGGTAGATTTATCGCCGCTCATATAAGGTGAGGCCGAGTAGTAACTCTCAGGTTAACGCATACATAGAATAATAATACAACAGCCTGCATTATAGTCGCTAAAGAATAAGTTTGATCATAGTTTAATATAAGAAGATATTCCTGATGGTCTTGATATAAGCAAAGGTACAAAAATAAACAAAACTTATTTATTGGAAGATCGATGGTTGCCAGTGTGTAATGATAGAATCTCTAGAACGCCAGTCTTGGCTGGTCAAGCTAACAGCCCTGATGAAGGCTAGAAACTCTAGCCGAAACGTTGGCACAATTAAATAAGTTACATCAACTTATTTTTGTTTCATTTTGAACGCACCCCCAACCATCCTCGCCTCGTAAAAAGATGTACAATGAAACATAAAAACTAAATATTTTATAAACAATTAATAGAAATAAAAATAATAACAGATAAAAAGGAGAAATATAAATTAAAGTAATAACTAAGAGATGGAAAAATGGGGGATATGAATAAAATTAACGTAATATATAAATAAAACCTTAAAGACTAGAATTCAGAGCCAAAGTGAATTGTTTGACGTGATGTATAGAGAAGAGTGGTAATTGGTAGTTAAAGTAAATGACATTTGAAAATAATTCTAAGGTAAACAGTATAGAAAATATTAAAATAATAAAGATAGGCAACTATTAAATGATAATATACACAATGGAGAGGGGAAGAAATTGTATTAAAAAAATAAGAGACAATATTACAAATATATTAGGAATAACAATAATTCTATTAAAATTAAGAAGTCATAATTGTAAACCCTAATAAATATATGTAACTTTAACATACTCCTTGTAAATTTGAACAAATCTTTATTATATTTTAATATACTTGAAGTACTAGAAGTTGATAAAACAATTTAATTGCATTTTAAGTTAGTAAAAATCTATCTTGAACAAATGTCGGACAATCTTTTAGGTACCGCATGCAGGGAATGTTGCTTTCAAAAGTTGGATCTAGAAATTTATTTTCTTCATGAGCCTATATCTGGAAAACTTAGTAAGTGATTAAAAATTAAAAAAATAGTTTTCAAGATACTATGCACCTTCCACTGAATAATACACGGTGTATAAACACAGGATGCATTTCACACCTCTTCTCACTCTTGAAACGTAGATGGGAGGATTGCGTTAAGTAGATTTGGATTTGGAGGGAAGCCACTGGGAACATGTATGTAGAGAACGATTAATGGTATCGGCATCGAACCGAAAAGTTTAAACGGATAATTATTAAGTATATCGGAGATTCACTTCTTCTGTAATTGCACTTCAAAAGTTGATTCACACTACAAAAATACAATAGATTTATAATTCAAAGGGAGAAAGAGCTGTAAGGCGAGAGGGTGCTACAGGAGAGAGAGAGAGAGTCGACAAGGTAATTGTATCGGGCTGGCGATATTTTATGAAACAGGTGTAGCTGATGTTCACAGCATCACCTGCCTTGATCAGCTGTGCACAGTTCATCGGGAGTAACTCATGTTCTGAGGGGGGGGGGCGGTTTAATATCAGATCGATATCTTCCTATTGCGATAGTAACATTACCGAGAAGTTTTTACTTTATATAACAAGCTTCATGTTTCCTATCACTTACTATATATATGAAGTATGTAGTAAGAGGAAATATAGCAATCCTGCAATACACGTTTTGAGGTCCTCTGAGTCCAAATAAACAAGTATCGTAAAAAGGTCTGTGTGTAAGTGAACTAGCTCGAAAATGAACAGTCTTATTTCAAAATAATCATCTTTTCTCATGTTCAGATAAAAAAGCTAGAACTTCTAGCAGAGGGGTTTGCTATAATGAAAACGACCTACTAATTGTACTCCACTGCTATTGGCAGTGTTGGGTAACTGCCCGCTTCAGCTGTCATCAACAGCATTATTTCGTAATGTTTTTCCTACAGGATATTCTTACAATGAACCAGAGGTTTACAAACTGCGTGCGACACAGTAGTAGGAAACTGCCGTTTTTGTAAAAAAAAAAACAAAAAAATCTCTTAATTGTTTAGATGTTCTGTACTCTAATGAATTTCTAGGTTATTGAGGGTGCTTAATTCAATAAAATATATATTTTTTTTAAATTTCGATAATATTTACAAGTTCAAAAATATAAATCATAATTTTCCCTGTTTTTTTCGGCCAAGACTCCCATTGGAGTCCTATACTGCCTAACCATGGTAGGGGGTCAAACTTTATCATTTTGTGGTACCGCCACTCAAAGAAAAAAGTCAACGCCCAAGGCCGGATTCTAACCGGCACCGCCAATAGACATCAAATTAGACGGCCCTATATTTTTCCTGTTAGTAAAATGTTATTCTGATTCATAGTGGTTATTTCTATTACTGTTCTCACTTTATTTTGGTTACACCTTCCAAGAAGACTCCTCGCTTTGCACGTCTCAATAAATCAATGAAATGAGCACAAAAGTTGCTCCAATAGGGACACTTTTACGGGGAAATAGTCTCGTCACGAAAATCAAAAACGAATTTATCCAATAATTAATTGGAAGTGTTCTTAGAAATTTAGATAGAATTTGTCAAGAAACCAACCTTCTTTTGAAGAACTATAATTTGTACACTAACTCCCGTTGGTATTGACTTGGGCAAAATGTTTTGTTGGATAGTTTAAAATGAAATAACAGCAACCAGTGAAAACTAAATTTTTCCCCATGCCGAACTAACGCCAGTAAGATTAGGTTTAAATTTCACAAATATTGGTGTGCGGGTAGCCGTTGGGTAAGGCTTGTGGCTACTAACTCCGAGTTCGAATCCGGCTGGGCGGAAAATTGTTTGCTGTTACACTGTAGCCGTGTGTCTACTCTTGTGGGTTCTGGGGCCCACCCACCGCCTAAATTGGGTACCCTTGACTAAGCGTGATTCTGACCAGATCACCTCCTTGCACAACCGTTGGTCTAGTAACAGTACTCCTTTACAAAGTATTGAACCTCTGACCCTTCATAGGTTGTAGTGGTACAGATTTAATTTTTAATTTTCACAAATATTATTTGACGGGAGAACAAATACGGTGAGTTCGTTTATAGCTATTTGAGTGTAAGGAACCACACTCATCTACATGATTCGCCATATTACTTTTTGGAAGGTCTTTTCACACTATCCACCACAGAGTGCCGCAGAACTGTGGGGTGTCGTGGAGGTCTGCCACTCAGAATGTACGATTAAAATTTCCAAAACTTTTGCATTTAAATTATATCGATTTAAAGATCACGAATTCCCGTATCAATTAATTTGAACTTTTCGTTTTCCCTTTCGGGTCCCTTAAAATTGTCAGGGTTTTTATTTTCTACACGTTCCAAAATACATAAAGGGATCCTAACATGTTAGATATTTGAAAAGTAAAAATAAATCGATTCCCAAGTATGCGATCTTAAAATTGATTGAATATTTACTTTCTATACATCCTAAATATAAAAAGGGTCGCTCATATGTTAGAAACGCGCAATTTCAAATTAAATCGACACACAAATGCGTGATCTTTTTATATTTTGTACTAGGAGACCCGACAATGCTTCGCTATTGTTATATTTGAGGATGTTTATATATTGATTGAATACTATTGAAACTTTTATATCAATTAATAAAAAGATAAAGTGATTTGATCGTAACTATAGTAACATAAATAGTGACAGCAAACTTCGCTGAATTAAGTTTATATGTAGATATATATATATATATATTAGTGGTATTCATGATATTGTGTACATACTAACCATCTTCTGCTCCATCATATATATAATGGTCAACTATTAACTCATTACGTTCTGGTTATTATTATTTTTTTATTATTCAATTTACAGCTAAACTATATGCATAATATCAGTGAAAGAAGAGGTGGCCTAACAAACAATGGGCTTGCTTCATAACACCTACTTACGAGGCCGTACTGGAAGGGCTTAGGTAAATTGAGATGGAGGTGGCCAAGGAGGACGATCGGAGGTTTATTAAAAGGGGGAGGAGGGGGGCGAGTCAATTAACAGCAAACAATAACCGGAGAGTGACAGTTAAAAATAGCGGTCGGGGAGGGGGGGCAAGTTGCCCCCGTCGAGGTAAAACAATTAACACAAGAGGAGCCGCAGAAGAGGGGGGGGGGGTCAATTTGCATTGCAGATATTGTTGTTGCCCTCCCTGATCCCATCACACGGTCATCTGCCTTCAGGTTCTTAGTTGGTTGCCTCTTTTGTTCAACATCTCCTACACCATCAACAACAACAATAGCTTTTCTCTCTCATCCTTCCTAAATTGTGTCTGAATATTTATAACTCACTGAAAATATTCATAAATTTCATACATAAACTACACTGTATCGATGATAAACAACTTTGTTACGGTTGTGCACTTATTTTTTTTTTTTAATATAGTGATATTCTTTTTCATTATTGTGTAATATTTAAAAATCAAAATCTGTTTGTTCGCACATTTATCTCATTGTCATGGGGCTTTTTGCTAAATGTTCAGGATTTTTCTGGGAAGTTCAAATTTTCGAAAAAATATATATATACATATATATTGACAAAATTAAGCGTGCGTCAAAAAGTATACATATTTTTCGATTACATGTATTGACATTTATTGAAATTTAGCTCTTTCTGAAGAATAAGAAAAACATTTACATAGCCCCTTTATGAACTTACTCCTTCAATTATTATTCTATAAAAATATTAAAATGTTAGGAATAAGAGAATATACTCCTAATGTGATAGAATAATAATAATATTGGAAAAAGGGAGTTGACCGTATGAAGTATATTGTAGGAAGTCAAGGTGGCGGTCAATAAAGGTATCTAAATAGTAATTAGAAATAATGAAAAATATGGTGAGGGTTGTGGTCATAAGAGAAATAAAAATAGTTAACAACTATTTATTTTCCGACGTTTCACCCCACTTTGTAAAGTATCATCAGGGCTGTTCAAGTTGACAGATTTGGCGACTATGATCGATAATTTCGTTATTTGAAATTATACTGTCAATTATTTATATATAGTAGAAAAAATTATTTTTTTGTTATCAAGGTTGTTGGCTTCCTCAGAGCTATCTTGATTGAAACAAGGATGACAACTGACCAAAGTTATCTTGTTTCAATCAAGATAGCCCTGACGAAGCCCTGCAAATTGGAGCAAAACTTTGCTTAACAATAAATTTTTCTTTCTACTATTTTGGTAGCTTTATTGACCACCACTCGGACTATCTTCCTACAATCTACTTAATAAGTTAAGGTAAAATAATAATTATTTTATTAAAATAAATATCTTAATTTCTATCCATTTTAGTCTCAACATATTTTGTTTTTTTTATAAGTCCGACGTTTCGGCCAATCCGGCCATCTTCAGAGACAATCTACTACAAAACAGCTTTTATTACATGAATGATCCTCAAACATTTCAAAATACTTAACATTATTATTTATAATTTACCTTACCTTAAGCCCTCCTGTCCTACAGTATCCTTTCTAGATACACCACTAACGCCTGTTGAACAGATTCGATACTTAGGACTCCATCTTGACAAGAGTCTTACTCGGAATCCACACACAAGACTGAAACGACAAGAAACTGCTCGTAGATTCCGATTGCTACAACACTTACTTGACAAACGCTCTAAACATCCCATTCACTACAATAATCAGACCAATTTGGACATATGGAATTGAGCTCTGGGGCTCCACCAAACCATCAAATTCTTCCCGCATCCAATCGTTACAATCCAAAATCCTACGTAAAATCCTTGATGCTCCTTATTACTTCACAAATAAACTCATTCATAAAGACCTTAACATCCCATTCGTTGCAGATTTGACCCAAACCAGATATGCGTCTTTTTATTCCAAACTCCTTAACCATCCTAACCCATTAATTCTTAATCTTTCAGCCTTAACAATCCCTGATATTCCTCCGAGGCGTCTGAAAATAAGATGGCCGCGAGACCTTCTAGTTTAAATTAATGTTTGAAGTACCACTAATGGGTGGTTCCTTCTCAAGATTTTCATGTGTATATGAAACATACTACATATTTACCTATTGTATTATTTTGTACAGTTGTAAATTACAATAAATAAATAAATTTAAAAAAAAATGTATAAGGTAGATTGGTTCGTTTTAATAAGAAAGGAAACCTCTGTATTTCTCGATAAATATGCGCCATCTGACTTTCAATAAGAAGTTGGAATATCCTGTATCTTAAGTTCACTTAGCTTTGTTAACAGATATAATCAATCCTCTTTATATTTTGAACGCGAGTCTGTAAGAAAAAAAAAAATGATATCAGATTTGGCTGGCGTCATCGATGGGTTTCGTAATAAGCTAACTGT
>NW_027106548.1:321732-323748 GCF_000696795.3 Halyomorpha halys
AAAAAACCCTACCTTAATACAATTTTGGAACTAAATGATTTAAAAACTCAACTCCATGCAGGCTATACTGCCCAGGTCAAAACAACAATTTCTATGAAGCATTAAACCATTAAGTAAACATATTTTCTTTGGTTAATAAGTGTATCCCACATTATGTCTAATTACCTAATTAATCAATTTTCACATTAAAACCAATATTAAATTTATCACAGTCACTATTTGTTAAAACTTTAGCACAAATATTCTGTTTTGTAGTAGATTGTCCCTGAGGATGGCCGGATTGGCCGAAACGTCGGACTTATAAGAAAAATAAATTGTGTTGAGACTAAAATGGATAGAAATTAAGTTATTTATTTTTTAAAAAAAATAACCAGTCTCAATAAAGTGAATAATATAAAGTAAAATAATAAGTTCATTCGATGAAATAATGAGTACCCCAGGAGTTCATACAAGAACATTTCGTGTCCTTGGTGTTGTTCTCCCTTCATTAAGCTCAAGTTTAACAAAGAAAACAAGACTAAACTGCTTACCATAATGTGAGTAGAGGCCTATTCAAATATGGAGAGAGGCTATTGCCACTATTTGCTTTAGTGATTGATTCGTTGCTCAAGTTGGCTCTTGTTAGCTCATCAAGTTATAATTAGTTTTGCTGTTATTGAATGTCTCCCAATGAATTATAGCGCCTCCTTCGGTCAGTTCAGGTACCATCAGGTGTTGCACTGTTCTAATTAGGTAATGGGGAATCCACATTCCAAACTTAAAACTTAACCGATTAACTAACTTAACCAACGATTTGGCCCGATTTTTCGAATATAAAAAATTATCAGTCTTAACCCTGAAAAGTGAGCTGAAACGTGGATAACCAAGAAATAATTGTTTCTACTATATGGGTGCTCCGGGTAACCTACGGCAACCGAAAGGTTGAATTGGAGGGGCCACCATAATACACTATGGCATAGCATAGGCTGTTAAGGATATACTAGCGCCCATGTGGCCAACTGTCAAAACTCACCTCCTCCAGGGCTCTCAGTGGCAAGAGGAGCAACCCAGACTCTCTATCTCTCATTAGAGATAGCCATCTTGTCTTCAGCCAGAGAAGCAGTCCATATTTTCTTTTTGTTATCTCATCAGTAATATCTACCATGAGTGAGTAGATTTACCAGAGTAGTTCCCAACAGCAGAGGGGAGGGAGGCATAGAAATGCGGAGGTAAGAAAAGAAGAAAGCATGAAGTAAGTCCACCTGGCAATAATTAACATCCACCACCACATAATAATCATCATCAACCAACTCATTATCTACAATTCCATAGCCCAGCCATTCAAAATTTACTAACCATCTAATCATAAATGTTTTCTTTCGGCCACCCCCTATACCACTTGTAACTTAAACAATAGAATTTTATTTTTCATTCAATCATGTTTTATTTTTTTTCAGTTATAGATTCCACTCAAATCCAACCAGCCAACCAAAAGTGAAGTGTTCCTGGCATTAAGGTGAAGGCATACTTCATACAATGAGTATTCATGATCTTTAGTTTAACATGTTAAATGGAAAAACTCACGGTGAATGGAGAAATATTTCCTTCTTTTACCATGTTAAAACGACATAAGATATAACATGGTGAAGAGTCTGTTACTAGGTCTGTTAAATGGAGACTGTTTTATTTGTTGTCGTGTTAGGTTTTGTCTCATAGTTGGTGTTTTGTTTTGTTTTTTTCTGTTGTCTTGTGTTTTGGAATTTTTAAAAAAGACAATCAGTAGCCAAACTTTTAAACTTCTACTTTTCACTTATTTTAGGCATGTTTTAATAAATTACTGTAATCAAAACTTAGAAGTAAACAATAGCAAGAAATTTTGGAAGGAAAAGTTATAAAAAAAGTTGCTCAGAAAATCCGTTAGGAGCTCTTATGCATTTATCATTTAACATGACTTTAAATAGGGCTGCTCACAATCCTATACTTATAGCAGTTAACATGGTAAAACATTTTACATTTAAAATATCATGAATACCCCTA
>NW_027106548.1:323935-332602 GCF_000696795.3 Halyomorpha halys
ATTAATTGATATAAAAGTTTCAATAGTTTTCAATTAATGTATACACATCCTCAAATATATCAATAGCGAAGCATTGCCGGGTCTCCTAGTACAAAATATAAAATTACAATACATATGGCACAGCTCAGATAAACATAACTGCAAGAGAAAATAGTACAAATAAAAATAAGTGTAAGATAAAAATTAACTTAACTTATAACTTAATCATATATATTTATACCCAATAAAAATATTCCTTACAGAGGAAATGAAATAAACATTTACATAAATGAAAAAATCTATAATATATTTAAAAAATAAAAAAAGGAGAGAACACCTCGTAGCCTTGTTTGTATTCAAATCCCGTTTGGGGGGTGGGGGGAGGGAAATAATCCCGATTTCATGTTTTTTAAAGAGTTTTTTAGCGATAGCGGGAGAGAGAGTATTTGTTAGCGACAGAGCCCCACCATTGTATGTAGAGGAGATGTGTATGCATTTGAATAAGACGGAGGTCGTAGTGGAAACACATCTGGGACGGCTCCTCCCCTAACCGATAGCTACTCAAGTTGCTGCCTTCTCCTTGTTGCGGCTTAGAAACGGCTTATTATGAAGCAATCTGACCCGACCCGATGAAAAGTATATGGTCTCCCAGCCTTACAGCTAAATTTATCTCGTCCTGTCGCTAGCTGTCGTAAAAACGTTTTTTATAAAAAGAAGATGGTTACGGTTGCGGTCAGTAATAATAAATAATGACTAATAATAAATAATAAAATGTATAGGAAGATCTGCAATTTTGTATTATATTTTTACAATTCTATTCTATTTCGTATTTTTTCTATTGTGCACTGTATTATTCTAGTTGACCTGGAAGTGTTTCGCTATTTCTATATTTGAGGATGTATTTACATTAATTTAAAAACTATCAAAACTTTGGTATCAATACATAGATGAAGTGATAAGATAGTAACTATAACAACATAAACAGCTACAACATAAATTATGCGTTTGATTTCTTTTAAAATATAAAGAAAAAATAGAATCAACTTCAACATACCTTCACTAAACTTAGTAGTGGTTTAGGGCTCTATAAACTGCAAACTATAAACTAAAGGGCACAACTCAGGTCTAATTAAACAAAGTAGAACCGAACGTATAAAATAAAATTATTTGAGTTTTTTAAAAATTATATTTCACCCTTAAAAGGGCATTACATTTACATTTATTAATATACACTAAAAGATTAGACATTCAGCTTTCTAATTGCTGTATTAACGTAAGAATTGAATAAAATGCAGAAGAGTTATAAACGATAATTTGAACAATGGTCAGCGTAATAAGAAATAAAAAAAAAAAATCTTCCAAATAATCATGGTGAAATATTTCTAAATTGTACTTTCTTTTAAAAACGGTATTTTGAGGTTTGAGGCGAGGCGCTATAAGCTGATATATTTTTACCTAAAAAAACATTTAGATCTACTTTAGTGAAATCCTCAGTATGTTTTTAAAATTTATAGTGAAGAAAAAATGTATTAATAAATCAGTAATATTGTTTTATTATTCTACAGAAAGAGACAAATCGATTGGCATACCATAACCATGAAAAAATGTATACATTTTGAGCTACTTGCCAAAAATGCTTAAAATGTTAGTAACTATTTTTTCACCATTAAAATTAGTTCAGCCTTTAACCTTTCTGGGAAAATCCTGAACATTAAACAAAAATCGCCATGATAATCACATGAATTAAATATCTTAGTAATTAAATCAAATTAGAACTGTTTCTATTTCTGACGAGAATTCTAGAACAAGGTTTGAAGAATTTATAAGTTATTTTATGTAGTACTATTTATATTAATCTATTTTATTTATTTATTTTTTTAATGTAATTTACAACTGTATAAATAATAAATACAATAAGTAAATCTGTGGAATGTTTCATTTACATTTGAAAATTTTGGGAAGGAACGACCTGACAAGCATTAATTTAACCTAGAAGGTCCCGTGGCCATTTTCTTTTCAGACACAATGGTCAAATCTGCAACGAATGGGATGTTAAGGTCTTTGTGGGTGAGTTTATTTGTAATGTAATAAGGAGCATCAAGGATTTTACCTAGGATTTTGGATTGTAAGCATTGGATGTAATAAGGAGCATCAAGGATTTTACGTAGGATTTTGGATTATAAGGATTGGATACGGGAGGAATTTGATGGTTTGGTTAAGCCCCAGAGCTCAATTTCATATGTCCAAATTGGTCTGATTATCGTTTTTTTTGTGAATGGGAAGTTTAGAGCGTTTGTTAATTATGTGTTGTAGCAATCGGAATCTACGAGCAGTTTCTTGTCGTTTCAGTCTTTTATGTGGATTCCAAGTAAGTCTCTAGTCAATATGGAGTCCTAAGTATCGAATCTGTTCAACAGGCGTTAGTGGAGTATTTAGAAAGGATACTGTAGGACAGGAGGGTAGAGGTTTACGAAGGAGAGCAAAGGTGATCTGGTGGGATTTGTCAGGATTTATTTTCATTCTCCAGTTTTGACGCCATTCTTCAATGGATGTTATGTGTGTCTGTAGTGTTTGTGATGCATTAGTAGGTTTACAAACAGTATACATGTGTCATCAGCTTATGTTGTTAGGACTGTGTTAGGGTGGGTTGGGATGTCAGCTGTATAAACTGTGCAAAGAATGGGACCTAAGATACCACCTTGAGGAACACCGGTGGACTGTGAAAATATTAATCTAGAAGGAAGGTTGAATATATAGGTTATGTTATGTAGTACTTTTTATATTAATCTAGAAGGAAGGTTGAATATATAGGTTATATTATATAGTACTATTTATATTAATCTAGAAGGAAGTTTAAATATGTAGGTTATGTTATGTATTACTATTTATATGAATTTTTATCATATACAACCTACACTGCTGATATTTAGGTTTTCATTATGCCTAGTGTGTAATAGCCGACGAAAGTCAAAAGAACATACAAGTGTATGAACACCGATGTTTGTTGCTTCCTTTGTTTAACAAGCATTAGCCCAAAACTTGGGTTTGTAGTAAACGGCAAACGTACAGATCCATTATAAGAGACCTGAGCTGATATAAAAATATCTTAACCTTCGGTTACTAAGTTTATACATCTCTTTATAATAAACGGATTTTAAAAATCAATTACAGGTTTCCCAAGAAGGAAATTGCTCGAAGAGTGAGCCTAGAAGAAAATAGGGAATACTTGCACACAACACCGCCCACACTTTCCCCTTTATAAAAAACGAACAGAAAAGGGCACTCTACCCAGCGCCTCCCCCCAACTGCTTGTCATTCTGGAAGGCGATTGATAGCTTCAAGGAAAACAATAACCTGGGACAGAAAATGGATGGCCAGCCTCAGTGTCAGGTCGAAGGGAGCAACATAGGAACAGGAACGGCGAGCAAGAGGGGACTCGTTGTTCAAGAGCGTTTAAACAATTTACTTCACCCCAAATTTTGATTACTTCAATGAAAAATATATCTTGTTAAGAGTCAAAATTTATAACCATGTTTTTTATTTTTTATAACTTTATTTGTAACTGTTTGTCTGATTTGATAGGTTAGTTGCTCGTAGTTCAAGTTTGGTTTGTTTAAATTCAATTGGGGTAATAGATACAAAAATAATAAAGTAATAGAAAAAACTCGGAGAGGAAACAAGGAACAAGTGAGGAATGAAGAAGGAGGAAAATTATGTGCCTATGTTGGAGACTTCATTACAAGTTGCTCAAAAAATCCGCCAGGAGTTCCTCTGCATTTAACATGGACTTTAAATTAGGCTACTCGCGATCCTATCACAATGAAATTTAGCACGTTAAAACATTTTTACATTAAACATAACATTATAGGGGTATTCATGATGTTGTGTTAAATGTGAAATATTTTTCCATTTTATTATAATCTTAATATTTTCTTGAGACTGGTAAATTTTTTAAAAATAAATAATTCAAATTTTATCCATTATAGTCTCAAAACCTTTTATTTCTCTTATAAGTCCGACGCTTCGGCCAATCCGGTCCTCTTCAGGGACAATCTACTTAATACAACTTTGAAACCATATAATTTAAACAACTCTAACTTCATGCAGGCTATTCTGCCCAGGTCAAAAACATCAATATCTAATTAGTCAAAATCACTTAAAACAAAGTCAAAATCATTCATCAGCAGACACTATTTCTTAAACTTTTATCACAACGTTAAGTTTAAGTGAATATTTTACTAATTAGAAATTTATGTTTTTGACCTTGGCAGAATAGCCTGCATGAAGTAAGAGTTTTTTAAATTATATAGTTTATATAGTATTTATATAGTTGTATTAAGTAGATTGTCCCTGAAGATGGCCGGATTGGCCGAAACGTCGGACTTATTAGAGAAATAAAAGGTTTTGAGACTATAATGGATAAAATTTGAATTATTTATGTTTTTTCCATGTTAAATGTTATAATTATAGCATTGTGAGCAGCCCTATTTAAATGCATGTTTAGTATAGAAGAAAAAAAAGAAAAAGAACTCCTAGCTAATTTTTTGAGCAACTTGTTTTATAACCTTTGCTTCCAAAACTTCATGTTATTGTTTACTTCTGTTTTAATTAAAGTGATCTATTACAACATGCCTAATGTTGTGTGAAAGTTTGGCTACTGAATTCTTGTTGATCTGACTTGTGAGAAAGAGAATCAAGACGAGCTAATTGACAACTGTCATAACTTTATTATTATTGTCATCCATTGCTTTATTAGTTTTAAAAAATTCCGAAACAATACTAACACAAACTACCATCAAGTAACCTAACACAACAACAAACAAAACTGTAACGAGCTCAGCTGGTCTGTTGCTTGATGTCATTCTCTATTTAACAGACTCTCAACCATATTATATGTTATATCGTTTTAACAAAATAAAAGAAGGAAATATTTCTGCATTTAACACGCTTTAATGTTACGCTAATGTTAAACTAAAGATCATGAATACCCCTTATGTTGCTTTTCTCTGGATTAATCATATGAAGGATGACATGAATGTAAATATATACTGATCTCGTTTCAATGACCGGAGTAGTATTTTTAAAGACTATTAAATGTTATATTGTTAAATTAATCTTTTTAATTCGATAAGGAGCTGATTGTAAGAGGAGGATTTTGGCACAAGATGGGAATATCTTAGGGAAAGAGACCGGGAACATTGGGAACATTAAATGCAAAGCAGAAGGGGCCCTTCTCGTTACGTCCCGAACCCTACCGCTCTAAGTGTCCCTATAAAACATATCTTGGCCCTAGTATTGGCTTTCATTAGCAATTTAAATTTTATAGAGTGTTCTAATACAATAATAATATTAGTTCATTGATTAAATTTACCCAGGACTTTCACACTTACTTAACGCCGAATAAACTACCGCGGAGGAAACTGAACATGTCAACCTTTAGCCCCACCCATGTTAAATTTGTTTTTTTTTGTAGTGGCATTGGAAGTTCAAAATGAACTTTCCAAAACTACCAGCCAGTATTGACAGCACAAAATACCTAATAAATATTATTATATTTAAACGATAAATGTTTGAACAAAGAAAACTCCAAATAGTTGCATAATGTCAACTTAAATATATATAGTTGCATAATCTATCTGGATATATTTTCTCATAAGCAAAAAAAATAATATAAGATCACTTCTACAATAAAAATAGAAAAAAAAATTGAAATAAAATATTTCTCAAAACGCACTATTTAAAAAAAAAATAAACATTACTGAAAAAAGTATTACATGATACATATATAATAGGTTAATTTTAAAAATTCAGGTTCATTAAAAATATTTAAAAAAACATTATCTCTGACCTTGTTTTAACCTATTTGGTAACAATTTGACAAAAAAATATATTAATACGAATTAAGATATACAATTAATCAATACGATGAAATCAATAAGGTATTATATTGGATACCTATGCGTGTATGGATTTCTAAATTACTCAAAATATATTGGTTCTTCCCGTATCCAATCGTTACAATCCAAAATCCTACGTAAAATCCTTGATGCTCCTTATTACGTCACAAATAAACTCATTCACAAAGACCTTAACATCCCATTCGTAGCAGATTTGACCCAAAACATATATGCGTCTTTTTATTCCAAACTCCTTAACCATCCTAACCCATAAACTCTTAATCTTTCGTCCTTAACAATGCCTGATAATCCTCCGAGGCGTCTGAAAAGAAGATGGCCACGGGACCTTCTAATTGAAATTAATGTTTGAAGTACCACCAATGGGTGGTTCCTTCCCAAGATTTTCATGTGTATATGAAACATACTACATATTTACCTATTGTATTATTTTGAACAGTTGTAAATTACTTTAAATAAATAATTTAAAAAAAAAAAAGTTTTGGTTCGGTTTGAGTTAAAAATTAAAATCGAAATTATTTTAATATTAACTTTGAATATTGATATACTGATTTAATAAGACCATTTGGAACAGGCTGTATGGCTACGTTGTAATATCAGCCAATAAATACATCGATCTATCTATCTGGAGTACATTATGAAAAAATCTGAATTTTGTGAAGCGATTGTTTTAATAAATCATCGTAAAAATAAGTTCGTAATTAAAATACCGTAAGCGTGTTTATATATTTCTCAATATTACTAATATTTCTTATTATTAAAGTACAAAGTTAATATATAATAACAAGACAGTAAGCAATAAAGTTTAGAATTCGAGCCATGCATAAAATGAAAAATATTATCCACTTACAGGTCTGATACAGATAGCTGTCTTCTGAAACATAAATAAAAAAATATATATATTATTAAAGTAAATCTAAGATTTTGAGTTTCGGATCAGATCCGATAAAAATAGAGGATACATAAAGTCTGCTCAAATGATAACATTTGACTGTCAAGAACTGTTAGGAGCATGCGTAATACGGGTGTCCTGTTCCAAAATTTGTATGGCGCATGCTCCTTGCAGTTCTTGACAATTAAAAATGGCCGTCGTAACACATATATATAGTACAAGGAAATGTAACACATTAGTAGGTATATGATCAATTGAACTCGGAAAGGCAACAAGAAATAAATTATATACATTCATTTTCTTTCACTATATATGTTAGTAGCAGACCCGACCATGTTTTGCAATCGCTGGATTTGGGAATGTGTCAGGATTAATTGAAAATCTTATATCAATTAATACATTTAGTTATAATTAAATATACTTTATAATCTTTATTTACACATTGTATAAAAGAATAAATGAATTGCTTATTATACATATTTAATTTATAGCCTTATATAAAATTATGTATTACATAAAAACATAATATCTCTAATCATCTATACTCTTTACTAACCAGTTTCATCTCTTATTACTAATGTATGAAGCATACCTTCAACTCAATGCCAGGCATACGTTCACTTTTGGTTGGATTTTAAGTGGACTGTATAATTTTTTTATTTTTTTTTATATAGATAGATTTACTTATTGACAGATATTACAATCTGCCATACATTCGTGGGCAATAGGTAATTTGATAAATGATCTCATACATACTAAAATAAAAAATAAATAAAATTAAATTTAAAAAAAAAAAAAAAAAACTCTCTTAAAATATATACAAACAAAATAATAGACAAGATGAACATAATCAGACTATCTGTATGAAAAATAAATAAATAAAATAACATAATGATAAAATAATATATACAATATTTACAGATTCGACCTGAGGATCCCTGAGCCCACTCTATCCCCCACGTGTGAGATCCCAGCGCATCCCTCTCGCCGTATCACTGGTAATGAGCCAGTGGAGGCTGAGAAAGTGCGCTAAAGCCGCAAGAACTGTATAATTGGAAAATGAGACATGATTGAATGAAAATAAAATTCTATTATCTAAGTTACAGGTGGAAATGAAACATTTATGGTTAAAAGGGTTAATTAATTTTGAATGAATGGGCTATGGAAAATTGGAGATATAATGAAGTGGAGGTTAACTATAGGTCCTTTCTTCTCTTTGCATCCCTATGCATCTCTCTTTCCTCTGCTTAAAGGAACAGCTGCAGGAATTCTACTCACTCGTGTTAGATTTTTGGAGTGAACAAAGAAGTGCTTCAAGCAGAAAAACAAGATGGCTCCCTCACCCTAGGTTACTTCTTCTCACCACAGAGAGAAACTAGAGGAGGTGTGTTTTGACTGTTGACCACATGGAGAACTAATATTGCCTACATATAGCAGCTCCCCAATTCAAACTTTCGGTTAACTTAGGTTACCCAGAACAACTAATATTGGTCCAAAAAGGATCTATGCAGGAAATTAAAAAAAAAAAAAATTGTCGAGTTACTTTACACAAGGCCTTACTATGCTTTTATATTTTTTGTGAATATAATATCATTTAATAAAATCCGTTTTCAGAAAAAGGCAAACCGAATAGTATAATTATTTCATAGAATTGTAGTAACAAAACCTAAAAGCTCAATCACTGTAGTCTTGACTTTATGTGTTTAAATGATTTTTTTTAGAAAAAAATTAAAGTTATAGCTTATAAGACATGATTTCACAAAATGAAAACTATGCAATAGCGAACCAACAAAACGGTTTTCATTCAATCCCAATTGGAGCAATATAATGGCCACTTTATGAACTATATCTAGACTACAAGATAATATAATTAGTAATATA
>NW_027106548.1:332652-335284 GCF_000696795.3 Halyomorpha halys
ATAATTTTATTTTAGATTTGTAACAAAGGTATGTTATATTTTTATTACCAGCTCTGCCAAGTTCAAGTGTTTAGTCACTGTAACTGGTACATTAGTGTCACCTCAGCGGTCTGAGCTGTGTAACTACAATCAAGACTTTGGCCACTCACATAACTTTAAGTATACTATTTTTAAATTTTAAATTCTCTTCTGAGGGATATGCTGGGATCTTTTGAGCTCTGCTCTACCCCTCACAGGTGGGGGATAGAATGGGCTCAGAGATCCTCAGGTCGATTGTGTAAATATTTTATATAACAGTGTAAATGTGACTAGAGATTGTATTATTTTATCATTGTGTTATTTTATTTTATTTTTTTATACACAAGTTTGATTATGTTCATTTTGTTTATCCTTATGTTTGTATATATTTTAAGAGATTTTTTTTTTTTTATTTTATTTTTGTATGAATGTGATCATTCATCACTATTAGATATTACCCACAACTGTGTGGTAGATTGTAATATCCGTCAATAAATAAAAAGTAAAATAAAATTATCTTATTTCTCGTTTTTTAGTAATAAACTCATACCACTGATTCAAGTATGAGGTACTTCAATATTTCATACTAGTGTTGTATGTTTCGCTCAATATTGAGACCTCGCTGAATAAAGTAGGCTAGGATACCAAGCCAAAGCCATCTATTTACAAATTTTTATTTTATCTTGATTTCTTATTCTCTATACGATGTCAAAAAGACCTAACTAAATATGCGACATTAATATTCAAAATGCAAAATGAACAATTAGTTTATATCGAAATTTGGAACCAACTGCTTCCTTAAATCTCCAAATATAATTTACTAACTCAAACATTTTCAGATACACCACTTTGTCATTGTTCTGGACATATTTGATAACTGTAAACTTGGAATAAATCTGCAGTTTATTATTATAATATTATTAGAAAATTTCAGAGTGAAATTAAGCCAACTGGATTTGAGTTGTTGGTCCCTAATTGACATTAGTGACCTCCAGACCGCACAAATCAATAGATGCATCTTATGCATTTTCTAATCTTACTCTTTTATAGTACAAAGCTCTGTCACGGCTTTGTCAAAAATATTTAATAACTTTGAAAGATACCTTTTAAGAATATTAAAATATTGTGCAATGGTGTTGTCTTGCACAAATTCTGCTACGAAAATATTTTATAAAATGTGAACAGGATTTGAACTAAAAGCCTTAACGCCATTTAAAAAAAAACAACTTTAATTTTAACTTAATAATCTTAATTTGTTAAAACGTCAGAACTAGCGGATTTGTGTGAGGAATGAGTTTGAAACTAAAAGAAAAATATATATTTCGGACCGAATCTGCATCAAATATGATAATGAGAACTTTATATACAATATTTTTTTATGATTGGAGAAGTTTGTCGGAGGGTGCGGTTAGCAAAGAACAACATAAATAAAAAAAAACATATTTATTTATTTTATGCCGACGTTTCGACCGAGTTTCAGGTCTTCATCAAGGCTATAGAACAAAAGAGATAACAACAACATTTAGAGTAACAATTGAAAAGGAATAGTATACAAACAAATTTAGAATTATACAAAATATTGAATTAAATCATAAATGATAAAAAATTGATAACTGATAATTTAATAATACAAAATTTTAATTGATTGATAATCGTGGAATTGTATGGTAGTAAATTGAAAACAGTGACAGATGAAATATAATATCATGTAGGTAAGAAGCCACTATTTTTCATTGTTTGTCATAATGTTTAATTTGTAGATTCAATTTATTTATTTAATTTTTCAGTTTTTTTTTTAGACACTACTTGCATATCTTATATTATACATATCTTCTTACCTACATAATATTATATTTCATCTGTCACTACTCCTCAATATTTTTTTATGATGTTGACCTGCCTTTCTTCACTCCAGAAATTTATTCAGTCTGTTATACATTTTAACTGTTAATACTTCTAATATTACATTTTTGTTGGCTCATTTAGTCAATAAGGCTGATGGTAAGACCCATGCCAGAGGGCAATTACAAAGTGAAAACGAACATAAAATTAATTATAATTCTGGCCGAAACTGTAGTGGGTCCTGGCGCCCAAAACAGATGGGGGAGATAACAGGGAATAAAATGGTTTTTATCGGCGGTGCCCGGTGAACTCTGAGTTAGTAGTGGCCTCTACACGCCACATGACGAATGGCCATTGTTGTTTATCCATCTCTAATTGTTGTTGCTTTTTTGTTCGTTTGTACTGTTGGACAAAGTGCCAACAGGAAGATACTAATTGTCATACTTGCTATCACAGCATTGGATTTATAGACAAAATTTGCGGATTTTGATTATTGTATCTATTTTTGGGTTCCATTTTTTCATTACTCTTACTTTGAAAGACAAATTTTTAAAATTTCATAATATTTCTTTTTTTTAATTACTATTACTTTGAAAGACACCTTTTAAAAATATCAAATTATGTGCAATGAGCTTGCCTTGCACAAATTCTGCTATGAAAATATTGTATAAGTTTTAACGGAATTTTAACCAAATATCTGATTTCCCTTGAATATTTTGAAAATGAATATTTATAATATTTATTTTGAAAGGAAATATTTATAATATTTATT
>NW_027106548.1:336563-351671 GCF_000696795.3 Halyomorpha halys
AATATTTATTTAAAAAAGAAATATTTCCTTTGAATACAAACTGAATCCCTATTGCTATTTTCGGTTTCCCTTCTGACATGAGGGAGAGAGGGTGCCTTCAGGTAACCTCCTAATTCTAACCATGGTGGGGCGTCAAGTATTCATTTCGTGGAACCACCAAAGAAATAAAAGTTGAATATCCAGGCCAGCTTTAACTCGCTGGGCTGCGAACGGCTCTTGAGTCATCATCTATGCATCGTAAGCTAAGGATGATATGTTCACATTTTTCACTTATATTACTTTATTATACGATTTTGTTTTACTCAGAGTTATTGATTTATGTGTATGTCGAGTTTGTAGTGTATTATTAATTAGTTTTGAAAATTGACTTAGTTTTTAATGAGGTGTAGATAGTTAATCGTAGATTATTGATTGGAGAAGATGCTCGGGGGTGCGGTCAGCAAAGAACAACATAAATAAACAAAAAAATACTTATTTATGCCGACGTTTCGACCTGAGTTTCAGGTCTTCATCAGGGTGTCAAGCGGAGAAGGTTGGCTAAAACTGATAAAGACCTGAAACTCAGGTCGAAAAGTTGGCATAAATAAATATTTTTTTGGTTTATTTATGTTTTTCTTTGCTAATCCCACTCCCCGACCATCTTCTCCAATCTGATTTAATTTTTGAGTATATTAATCAATTTTGTTATTTGTAACATTCTGCAACCATTTATTATTATTTTTTAATTCAAAGCAAAAAAAAAAATGATTAATATCTAGAGAACATGCGCATAGTAGAATAATCCCGAATCGCAAAAACAAGCTAAGGGTATTTCACATAGTAGTAAATTTTAAGATCTATATAGTGGTTTTACTTCAACATTTGTACAAAGGATTTGTAGAGGAAAATGCAGAAGAATCGGCATAATCCAGTATAGTGTATCTCCGTAATTCGAAGTTCGGTACTCCAACACTCCAGTTATCCAAACCTGCTTAGGACTCTGTCGGTCAAATACCATACGCAATTCATGGAACCCATTGTTAGGGAAAGAGAGCATCTATGAAGTATCATCAGACAGCAATGATGAAGCCAACCCCATATTATTTCGGCCTTGATTAAAATTATGCACCCTGATGCTTCAGTCAATGTTATCGGTGTTGAAGGTCGTGGGGAGAATGAATTCACATTTAAAACTGATGAAGGAATCGTTCAGAGTGTTACGGAAGCAGAAGAAGAAGGTCAAAGACAAGTTGAGGAACCAACTGCTATAAAGCATGAAGAAACAATGTCTCATTTCAATAACTGTCTAAACAACAGATAAGAAATGATATACCCTGGCAGTCTGGGAGGAGCAGTAGAAAAGTCTCAGTAAAATAAAATAACCAACTTTTTATTTTTTTTTTATACTGCTAACTATCAAATTTCTTATACAATAAGTAAAAAAGAATTAATTAAATAAAATTAGTTATGAGGTGTAGATAGTTGACCGTAGATTAATGATTGGTTGCGGTCAGCAAAGAACAACATAAATAAACAAAACCATATTTATTTATTTTATGCCGACGTTTCGACCTGAGTTTCAGGTCTTCATCTGGGCTATAGAACAAAAGAGATAACAAAAACATTTAGAAAAACATACAATTCAAAAGGAATAGTATACAAAAAATTTAGAATAATACAAAATATTGAATTAAATCATAAATGATAAAAATTGATAACTGATAATTGAATAATAAAAATTTTTTTAATTAATTGATAATCGTGGAATTGGATGGTAACAGACTGTAAATAGTGACCGATGAAATATAATGTCATGTAGGTAAGAAGATATGTATAATATAAGATTTGCAAGTAGTGTCTAGAAAACTGAAAAAATAAATAAATAAATTGAATCTACAAATTGAACACTATGACAGACAATGAAAAATAGTGAGTGGCTTATATCTGAATTACAGTGTGAATATTAATATGCACATATATATTTATATTTTTAGTATAGGTATATAAGTTAATACTGTATGTTTCTCTAAATGTTTTTGTTATCTCTTTTGTTCTATAGCCCTGATGAAGACCTGAAACTCAGGTCGAAGCGCCGGCATAAAATAAATAAATATGGTTTTGTTTATTTATGTTGTTCTTTGCTGACCGCACCCCGACAAACTTCTCCAATCATTAAAATTAGTTATGTATATTTCCTAATATTCTCAGTGATCCGAACAACCCCCTGCAGTAATTAATTTAGATTACCAAGATTACACTGTACTTCAAAATATTACAGAGGGAAAAATAACATCGGTCATGTTTTGGGAGCCATTAAATACGAGACTAAGAAGAGACAATAAAGGCACTGGTGCCGCAATACAGCATTCGCCCACAGGCTGTGCCTTCCTAATCCCTGCCTTATCTCCAATCTCGAATCCACGACAGTGCTAAAGCTGAGGCAGAACATCAGTAGCCATTGGGTCGCGCGACAGCCTCCATGATAGTCGACAGCTACATGAAAAGGATGATCGCCGTGTTTTTCCTTTCTATATTAGCTGTCATAACAGCAGAGGCATTCAGGTAACCCCCGCTCCATGAAAGCTATAAATTATTAATTTTAGTTATGCAACGACTGGTTTCAACACGCTTTAGATTGTTGCTAAATATTTTACTTTACAATTAGCTCATAAACTCTCCGTCTTATCTCTCTGTGCTAATCCTTGAAATAAGCATAAAATTATTTTTCATTTGTTTAATCTTTTAACATTCACATTCAAATCAATTAGAGACATCAAAACAAAATAATATATAGGAAGATGGTCAGGGTTGCGGTCAAAGGAGAAACAAAAATAGTTTACAACTATTTATTTTCCTGTATAGGAAGATGGTCAGGGTTGCGGTCAAAGGAGAAACAAAAATAGTTTACAACTATTTATTTTCCGACGTTTCGCCCCACTTTGTAAGGCTTCATCAGGGCTGTTCAAAGCAAACGGGTGAGCAGTGATTGATTTTTACGGTCAACTATATATACATATATACAATGATAAGAATAAAAAAACCAAAGATAAAATACAATGATAATAATAAAAATAAGTAACAATGGCAAGAGTCAAATTATATTATAAAAATACGTAAAATATACAGTTAAAAAAATACAGGAGATGTACATAAATTGACAGTTCACCCGTTTGCTTTGAACAGCCCTGATGAAGCCCTACAAAGTGGGGCGAAACGTCGGAAAATAAAGAGTTGTAAACTATTCTCCTTTGACCGCAACCCTGACCATCTTCCTATATATCAATTTTTACGGTCAACTATATATACATATATACAAAACAAAATAAATTTTATATATATATGTACATACATACAAAATACATGGTTAGCATTAAAAACGGAAGCAATTTTGGTGATACAGATATTGGAGGAAATACATTTGGACAAGTAGATAGGTTTGAGTATTTAGGTTATAAGGTGATTAGAAAAAACGAAATTGATGAGAAAAATTAACCAAGGTACGGCTAAAAATAATTTAAAATATGTCAAGGAGGGAAAAACTTTATTATAACAACAAAGATGTTCTGAACAACTTCATTAGATTCCTGCAAGCTACACAGCATACTTATTCAAATTTAATCAGACAATTGTTTTGTCTTAGAACATAATACTATGTATTATGACATTTTTTTTTCGTTTCATTGCTTTAGTTCTTTTATCTTTTTTTTTTACTTGTTTCTTTACTTTATTGGTTTTTTTTGTTTTGTAAATCCCTCCTATTTCTCTTTGTACCTCTTTTACGTCATATTTTCTCTTTGAACCCAATGTGGCTTTCCTCTTTTTCTCTTTCTTTATTATTCTCCACTTTGACAAAAATAGAGCACACAATGCAGCTAATATTCACTTTAAAACTTTACATAAATAGAATATAAATTCGTAATATATATGTCATATAATTGATAAAAGTTTAGATACATAGATATATAAATATAAATAAAAAATAAATAAATTACAAATAAATATAAAAAAGTAACAACTGTATGTAAAAATAAAGAAAATTAAATTTGCTTGTTCTAATACAAATTGTCACATATTATAAATACTTTTTAGCCACACCTTAGTTAACTTAAATTATATGTTATTTATTTTCTTACATTGTTACAATATTTTAATTGTATCTTTTTTTTTAGCCCTTAAGAAACCCTAAAAACGTTGGCTGGTAATAAATAACACAATTACTATTTGAGTTATTTTTTCCAATAATTTTAGCCTTTTTGTTTTGCCCCTGATGAAGGCCTTCAATGTTGGTCAAAACGTTGGCTATAAATTATTATTCTTGAACTCCGCAATTCGGACCCCTCCCTCTAATTTATATTCCGTCAATCATATATATATATATTGCGAGCTCCGTCATATTCCTTCATTTTTTTTTTTAAACTGTCTGCTTCCATTAATTTGTTTTTTTTTTCGGCCAAGACGCCCATTGGAGTCCTATACTGCCTACCATGGTTGGGGGTCAAAGTTCTTCATTTTGTGGGACCGCCACTTAATGAAAAAAGTCAACGTCCCAGGCCGGATTCGAACCGGCACCGCCAATAGACATCAAATTGGTAAGACTGTGTCTTAACCACTGAGCAATGGGCGGCCCCTTTCATTAATTAATTGGTCCTTTAATGCTTGTAACAGCAAAAAGAAAATTATGGGGTTGAAATTTTCAAAAATTCTTAAAATGTTTTCCCTGTTTAGTCCTAAGTTGACGGTACCAATTGTTGAATAAACAGATTAATAACGAAATTAAATGCAAAAATCTCATCCAGGATTTTTGTCTTGTTCGCAGGTACCTGGCTGCCAAACAGAGCAGTTGGCCCCTGATGGTAGTCCACGACACAGACCCCGGGGTAGACGACGCCATGGCGATGTTGATGCTGCTGTCACGCAGGAGTCACGCTGAGCTTCTTGCGGTGACCTGCGTCGCGGGGAACACCGGAGTACTCAACGGCAGTCAGAACGCCTGGCTGGTCCTCGAAGTTGCCAACCGGACCGATGTATGTTATTTTAGTACACTCTTAACTAGCTGATAGATTTAAATGGTCTTGGAAATAAAAGTACATATTATTAAACCGCTGATACTCAACTCAGTCCACAGATACCAATATACAGTGGAAGTGGGCACGGGATGGCCTTCCAGGTCGAGTCCGACCACTATTTCGGGGACGACGGGTTCGGCGACGTGTACCAGAGGCCGGCGAATCCTCCACTGCTTGAGCTGCATGCGGCTTTGGCACTGGTCAACATAGTGAAAGCTCAGCCAGGTTCATCTCTTTATAATTTAATATCTTAAATTAGTTAAGTGAAGAAAGGGAGAGTATTGTTAAGATATTATTGGAAGAGCCCAAAAGATTTAATTCTATCCAGACAACGTTTCGACATCGTCAGGATAGGTACGGGATATATTGATATCGAAATATGAATATTTAGTTAATAATAATCGATATTCTGTAACCGGTTATATCAGTTTTAGAAAAAAAAATTAATTAAAAAAAAAAATGCATTAAATAGCCAACCAAAAATTCAAAGGCAATGTGCGTTCTAGAAATTATCACACACCTCATAACTTCAATTAAATTATTTTGACCTGCAAGAAATTCAATAAATACCGATAACATCCAAAATTATTTAATCAAAATATCGATATTTCATATAAAAAAAAAAATATTTTAAGCGCGGTTTTAGAATTAAATATTAATTTTTGACGCGAAATAATATTTTGATATCGATATTCCACTTTTATATTACTATTAACAAGTCGAAATAGTACAAGAGCCGACGAGGAGAAAAAGGCAGTAATCCACCCTAATTTCTGATTACTTCAATGAAAACTATGTATAATTAATAATCAAAATTGATGAGTCTGCCAAGTATAGATAGGGAAATAAAAAATGGCGTCTGTTTCAAAACCTTAAAAAAACATTAATTTTTCATTTGGAGATCTATCTGTATATCTTAAAAACTGTAAACAACACTAGAAAATCTAAGAGAACATTATTTAAAGGAGAGTACAACAACATTTTTATGAAATTTTGCTTTTTAAAAAGCTATGTCTCGAAAAATATTTAACGTAATTAATTCTATTAGGGCTCATATTTTAGAAAATTTACTCTTCTTTAAATGATGTTCTCTTAGGTTTTCTTGAATTGTATCTACTTTTAAAGACATAGAACTCCGAATAAAAAATGATTTTTTTTTATCGTTTTGAAACAGCCGCCTTTTTTTATTCCCCTAACTATACTTGACAGACTCATCAATATTGACTATTAATTATACATAGTTTCCATTAAAGTAATAAAAAATTGGGGTGAGATAACTGCCTTTTTTCTCCTCTTGGGCTCTTGTACTAAAAGAGACATTGCACAAGATTCTTACTTTTCTATATCTCATTTACAAATTTCAGTCGGGCTTACACTTACTCATTCATATCAGTCAGACTGTCATTCTAGATGACAATCTAGTGGCCGCTCAAGACGATTTATCATTCCTTCGCTGCTATTTGAGAGCTTTTGTTGTTATGAAATCATCCAGCAATGTCCAATAGTTTTAATTGAATGTCCTTTTGATTGCAGGGAAAATTTCAGTCCTTTGTACAGGACCGCTGACTAACATAGCGCTGGCCATACACCTTTACCCAAAGTTCCTGGAGGATGTTAAGGAAATGGTCGTTCTGGGAGGTTCATACAAAGGTAAGAGCAATGAAGAATTTTGATATTGAAAAATATAAAATATCAATAGCTTGTACTTACGACTTTTATATAAGTCAAAGTAAGAACATATGTTTAAGAAAGGTTATATTCATACCGTCAAATGTTACATAGAAAATGAACAAAGCGAATAATGAAAAATGTAAGAAAAGGTCCTAAAATTAATTAAAATAATAATAATGAATAGTAAAGAAACAATCCAAAGTAGAGGAAGGTTATAATAATACAGATCATCTTCAAACCATAGAAAACTGTGATATATAAACGACACGGAATAAACGCGAAAAGCAAACTAATAACAGTAAATGATTATAGTAGTACTTAAAAAATAAAAATAATATTAGCAATAATATAACAAAAAATTACAAATATGATATGTATAAATGAAAGTATATTCGATTAGACGAAACTGATTAAATGATAACAAAGTGAAGAAGATTGTCGACCGTATGAAGTAGATTGTAGGAAGATACACCGAGTGGCGGACGATAAAGCTATCAAAATAGTAAAAGAAAACTAATTTATTGCTAGCTAATGTTTCGCGCCACATTGTACGTTGAGTTGTTCTTTGTACTAACATTAGACAGCCCTGAGGAAGCCCTGCAAAGTTGGGCGAAACCTTGCTTAACAATAAATAGTTTTCTATTATTATTTTGATACCCTTATTAACCGCCATCCGGACCAACTTCCTCCGATAACAAAGTACTTATAAACAGTATCGAGAAAAATAAATTTAAGTAAAAATAAAATAAAAGCACATTGGCAACTGTATAGAATATTTATATTCAGGTTTTGTCAACCTCATGCGGAAGGCGAAGCAGGCATCCAGAGATCTCAGTGCTTCTCTGTCAGCCGTGTCACTGGTATTGAAAGCCAGTAGAGAGTGCTCAAATCGTATACATTCATTGAAGGATACAAATCTGTATTTCATGAAATATGAAGATTGCTGAAACGTACGAATGGAACTGGACTTAAAAATGATTTTATACAACAATCAATCAAAAGATGCTTTTTGCCAATTTTTTCTTCAGATATGTTTTTTAAATCATTCTTACAATCCTAACCGTCCGGTTGAGCTATAAGCGGTAAACCAAAAAGACGTCTCAAATCAAATCAATCAAAGAATACTCCTAAAGATTTGTAATTAATTAATGGGATTCAGAGAGCTGTTGACATATTGTCTGTACTGAGAAGAGCTTAATATAATCAGTGAGTGTACATATTTAGACTGAAGATAAGGTGGCAATAAAGCGAAGGATATATTACTTTTTCGTGAGACTGGTTTCGACATAAATTCGATAAACTTTACAGCACGCTTAGCGATAATTTTACGGTGTAAAGAATTTCAAGAACATGCAAATGAAAATAAATATAGAATTATTTAACATTAAAAAAAAATCATTTTCAATAAAATCATAGATTGGAATAACATTGTATGTGGTAATTGTCAAGCTGTGTAAGACAGGCCAAATAATGTATGATTCTAATTTATTTGTATTAATGATGTCCTCTGTGATATATACTACATAATTATAATTGAATCAATTTAAATTCTTACGCTATTGTCTGAGTAATAATACAACGTATGCTATGAAATAAAAAATTGTTCACAGAATTTCCTCTGGCTAGAAAGGAAGGAAATCTCTTGCATTGCTAAAAATATACAGCCGAATCATCTAAACTTAAAAAAATCTCACACTTTTGAAAAGAAATAGAAATACAGTTTCAACAAAAATACAAACCAACAAAAGGAATTAAGGGCGTCTTATATTTTAAGAAAATATATAAGAGGCATACTAAAAAAACATTTGCTGGCAACAAGCTGTACTTGGTGGGAAGAGGAGGTAAGCCATAAACATTTAATCAAACCGAAAATGGTTAATTGAAATTTTAGGTACCTTAGTATTGGCAGTAACATTAGCTCTGTTTTAATAATAAATAATAATAATAAATAAAATACAGGTAGGATATGTAATATCTAAATGAAAGTACCATATAATCGATAAAACAAAAACTGATTAAATAATAAAAAAGTAATTATAAACGATATCTAGAAAATTAAACTTAAGTAAACATGAAATAAATGCACATCGGCACCTGTAAAGAATATCTTTATCACATCTATTCAGTCTTCATGATTCAATTGCAATTTTTAGGGCTCAAGTACCTTCAAATTTAGCCGCAATTCCTATCACTAATGTTAGAAATTGTTGGTCCAATTAAATTTAAGATTTATTCAATTGCCGTTTATTGACAGTCGAAATAGCGGGAAAAAATCTTCACTCGACCATTCTATAAAATTATTTGGCTGAGGACGGAATATTTTTTTTCATTATTGCCTGAGCAAAGTGTTTAAGAAAGGTCCCCCCTCACTTCTGAACTGAAATTCATTATGCCATCTAGTGGCAAAGATAAGCGGTAGGAGACCTGGGCAGCCGTCTTGATCCCGAATAAAATATGGGTAAGAACCAATAGAGTAGCCATCTTGACCTGCAGAGGGGAAGAAAGAGACAGAACTCTTCAAGAAGGACTCTTCTGATAATAATGATGAGGGAGTAAAACGTCACACCCTGGCAAGAGAGGCGCCGGCGGCAGAAGGATGAGGAAAAAGAACCAAGAGGGAACCCTTCTTCCATCTTCACATTCACACCAGAATCAACCTTCAAGCCCCAAGAATTGTTACGGTTGTCATGGTGAAATAAAAACACAGGCTAGATCTGTGTAGACAATCTGTGTTACGGTTGTCATGGTGAAAACAAAACAAGAGAGATATGTTTTTAGACGACTGGGTTTGTTTTTGTGAAGGCGACAGTTTTTGATTTTGAACACGTATGCTCAGACAAATGGGTTTTGGTTTAGTGAAGATGACAGTTTGATTTCGGAACACGTTACGATTGTTAATTGTGAAGTGTTAATAGTTTAAAGGCCCTCTGTCAGTACTGTTTGAACTCGAATATAACCATATGTGAAATGTTGTCATATATGTTTTGTTTTTCAAAATTATGGTGTTTTACTTCAATGAACGGTCATTAAAACTAGAAGTGGGGATATAGTGCAGTGACGTTTCTTCAGCATGTCCTGGATAAGAGAATAATAATGTAAATATAGTTATTAAGTTAAGGATAAGTCAACCTATAAGTTTTATAACAACAATTGTTTTATTAATTGCATTCTTTTTTTTTTATAAATACGTTTATTTATAATCTTATTTATAAAAACAATAGTTTTAATAAATAAGCATTCTTTTTTTTTTCCTTTTTCATTCTCTGTATATAGATATCTTAGTATTATTAAACTTTTGTACATATAGTTCAGTTGTTCTTTCTCTGCATTCAACTTGTTAATTTACTTATGTTTTTTTTTTTTGTTCACGGAATATTACGATAATTCAACAGGTAACACCCCTAGGTTTTCTGTTATCTACATGTAAAGGTATTCACCAGGGGTCATAATTCAACAAATGTTTATATAGAGGTATATTTTAGTTATATTGTGGGTATAATGCTTCGGGGTTTTCGTTATTTCCAAGAAAAAAATAACGTGGCGCCTAAGGAGTAATCTATTCTTTATTGTTTCCTTTTGTGATTATATATATTTTTTTATTTTCCTTTAACTCACCCCCTTCTCCGCTGAGCGTGGCCTACGATAAACTTATAACTAAGGATAAGTTAAATTTGCGGTTATAGAATATCAAACAAGTAAAACGTAATACTTTCATCAATTAATATAATGAAACCAAAACTATCACTAAAAAACTAACCATATTGTAACCATTTTGTTCAAACCGTAAAGCAAATTGTTTCAGAAAACTTATAAAGAAAGAATAAAGGTTATTTCATTTGAAAAGCATGACATCAATTTATTATAAATACAGTTCACTCCATCATTACCAGAAAATTACAAGTAGTTCTTTATTAAAACCAGCCATACCAGCATATAATAATTAATTTGGGTAATATCCCCCAACTTTTACTCCGGGTAATACCTAAACTAAACTCAAAGAATTATTTTAAGTCTTCGTCCACTGTCAAATCGTTTATATCGATCAAATCCATTTTATTGAATTTGGAAAGAAATGTAATAATACACACTGTAACTGGAACTGGAACTATAGAAGGTTTTCTGAAAGGTTACATACTTAAACTTAGATTCACTCTAAATCTCAGTTTAACTGACTATCATTGTCTGGTAAAGTGTAACCCCAGACTTCAAGATTAACCTTTAACTAATGAGAGAGCTACTAATGGGTAGTTTCTCTACAGGCCTGTACCATTCCATTATAAACTTACATTAAATTTACTGAATGTATCACTATGCACAGTTGTAAATTTCAATAAAAATTAAAAAAAAAAAAAATCGTTTAACTTAGTTAAAGGTTATTTTTTTCTGACTCGGTGGATAATTATTGATTTTAGCCGAACTTTAAGAAATCGTAGTTTAAACTGCGATGGTTCGACCTGCCTTTATAGACCCGTTTTAAAATTTTTGTATATTTTTTTTATGTAGATTTGAAGAAGCCCTGCAAAGTGGGGCTAAACTTTGGTTATTATTAATAAAATGTTTTGGACGTTTTTTGATCTCAACTCATTTCTCTAAAATTATTATTGTAACTTATAGTTAGTTACCTTCAACTTTTCCAGTAGATTAGTGAGAGTTGAAATGTAAACAAGCTTCCATCTCTGAATAATTTTAAGTAATGAAGAGTTCTCACTAAAAAGGTGATGACTGAATTAAATTTAATTTAATTTAATTTAATTAAACATTAAACATATTTATAGATAACATAAAAAACAAAAACTTTGATAATAGAAAATTGAAAATATTAATTTGAGATTGGTGAGTGACCGTCTGTAAAATACAATATATTTATTGCAGTTTAACTATATGTATTTTAATATCATACATCCCTCTTATTATGTTTATTATCATATAACGTCTATCTATTTTTTGAAACATTCCTAATATTATCTTATTTTAATGTTATTTTATATCTGTTTGCTTCCAAATGTAACGCCATTTGTTAAGCGAGAAATCCCCCCACTCCCCTGCCCTGTTGATACCTTGCATTCTCCTCAAGCTCATAATTTATCTTATTAGATTTCTTTCATTTATAATCGCGGCTGTCCTATTTTGTATTATTTTTCTTGACCTCGACTTTATTCTTATTTCCATCATTTTCTGTCTTTCGGTATTTACTTTATTTATTTTTATATTTATTTATTTGTATCTACTTTTTTATTTGTTATTATGTTATTATTTCATTAATTGTCTAATACTTTTTTGTAATTCTTGTTTATTTATACTTTTCACTGAACATGTTATTTTTGTTTTCTTTGATCATTTTTATATAAACACTTGCATATTTTAAATCATCCTTAGCCACATCTTAGTTTACTTTTATTTAATGTTCTACATTCTCTTACTTTGTTACATTATTTCACTTGTTTCTATCTTTTTAGCCCTGACGATGGCCTGCCAAGTGGGACGAAACGTTGGCTCACAATAAATAGCTTAATTACAATTTGAGTTCTTCTGACGATATTCTTTTTATAAATATATTAACATATTTTCAGTTTTGGAGCCTTTGACCTTCGCAAAGGATTAAAGACTGATTCATTGCTATCTTCATTGCTTGCTCTTTTAAATTAAATTTAAAGAGATTAGATTAAATCAAAAAGAAACTTTTTAGGCAGAAAGTTCATTTATTTATTTTTTTATAAGCAACCCTCAAATATTTCTCAAAATGATTATTAAATTCTTTTTAAAGTCTGATCTACATGACTATTATAAGGCCTATCTGGACATACGGAGATGAGCTTTGGGGCTCCACTAAACCATCAAATTTCTCCCGAATCCAATCCTTAATGCTCCTTACTTTGTCACAAATCAAGTCATCCATCAGGACCTCAATGTTCCATATGTTGCCGATTTGGCCAGAACCAGATACCATTCCTTCCATGATAAACTTCTCAACCACCCAAATACACTTGTTTCTAACCTGGCTTCTCCTTCATTACATAATAATCCTTCTAGGCGTCTGAAAAGAAGATGGCCTCGAGATCTTCCTCTATAGGAATGTTATTGGATTCTACCAGTGGGTAGATTCTCCACATGTTTGTATCATGTCACTATGTCATCTACAGCAAATTTACTTGTTGTATATATTTGTATACAGTTGTAAATAACAATAAATAAATTATAAAATAAAATTCTTTTATACAGGCGGAGGGAACACCAAACCCGGGGCTGAGTTCAACTTCAACTTCGATCCGGAAGCCGCAGCATTAGTTTTTTCGAAAGCCCCCCAGGACAAGTTGATAAAGCTCCTCCCGTTGGAAACTGTTGAAAGCAATTCTCTCTCATTGGTAAGTGTCAGGCTGGGAAAAATAATTTTATTCTATTTTCGAAAAATGAAAATCTTATTTGGATTGGTTTGTCCACGGATTACTAAAATATTTATTAAGAAATATATTTATTATGGGTTACTCATTGTTACCTTTCAAAGAACACCATCTACATAATATATTTTTTGAGGTAATATCATAAAAGAATAGGAAACATTAGGGGTGTTCGTAATGTGTTAAATGTAAAAAAAAAGCAATTATTTTATTTATTTAATGATATTTACGTAAAAAAACATCAGGTAATGGAATGGAAGAGGAAGCAAGTTCAGAAACTAGTGGGCTTAGGTGGTTAGGGAGTTTATAATGGAAAGATTGATATCTGGTTCGGGCTAGCTCGGTTACACAGGGAACATTAAGGTCTTTTTGGATGATTTTATTTGTGACAACGTAAGGAGCATTGAGGATTTTACGAAGGATTTTGAATTGTAAGGATTGGATACGAAAGAAATTAAAAGGTTTAGTGGAGCCCCAAAGCTCAACTCCTTATGTCCAGATAGACCTTATCATTGTCATGTAGATCAGTATTTTGTAATAAATTGGAAGTATAGACCGTTTGTCTAGTAAATGTTGTAATAGTCGGAATCAACAAGCAGTTTCCTGTCTTTTCAGTCTTGTGTATGGATTGCGAGTTAGTCGTTTGTCCAGATGTAGTCCAAGACCCACCATTTTGACCGCCCAGAACATCTTCCATTTATTCCTGCACACGACCAATTATCTATATTCCAATTAGAGATAATTTATTTGAAGTTTGTGCTAGAATAGTTTCAGATCAAATTATAGACATGAAAGAAGCATTTGTTCAATGCTATGAACAATGAGAAATATCCAATTGGGACAGTAGATGCGATAGTACACCACAAATACTATCAGATAATTCCCTAACACGCGGTCCCAAATCTGATACGCCCTCTGCATGGTGAACTCCTTTGTTGGTGCTGAATGCCGTCACAAGTGGATGTTTGTGAATAGTGTAGTGTTTACATGACATTACTCACTGCAATGGTCCTCTTTACTGCCATCAGCGAGACTGCATTTGAAATGAGATCTCTATAGATAGATTGTCCCTTTGTAACAAAAAAATATTTCAAATAAAGTTTTATGTTTTGGGCACTATTCGGGGTGTGCCAGTGTACATGTTCACTTTCCTTATTTTTTTTTTCAATATTATATTTATTTATTGATAGATATTACAATCTGCCACACAGTTATGGGCAATAGGTAATGATCTCATACATACTAAAATAAAAAAAATAAATAAAATAAAATAAAAAAATAATAATAAAAAAAAACTCTCTTAAAATATATACAAACAAAAGAATAGACAAGATGAATATAATCAAACTATCTGTATGAAAAATAAATAAATAAAATAACATAATGATAAAATAATATATGCAATATTTACACAATCAATCTGAGGATCCCTGAGCCCACTCTATTCCCCAAGTGTGAGGGGTATAGCAGAGCTCAAGAGATCCCTGCGCATCCCTCTCGCCGCATCACTGGTACGTTCCTTATTAATACAATTTTTAGAATATATGTTTAATTTTCTCTGTGTCATAACAATTATGTGTGGTCTATCATTTGAGGAGATTGTTAATTTTCTTTCTACAGCACACCCAAATCTGGAATTTTGGGATTAAGTACTCGAGAGGACGGATGTTTTTAGTAAATCGGATTTTTGAAAAATTCATATCAAATACTTTAACAACGCGTCTTGAAAACAATTATAAAAGTTTTATTTTGTTTCATGATTTGCGTAATAACGGTGAAAAAAAACTAAAAAAAAAAATCTGTTCTTTTCTTACCTTCGTCATTATTTATGGTCACCACATATTACTATTACTAATTGCTTATTTTGTCTTACTTAACTTTATATTTGTTTCTTTATTCTAGTATGTTACTTACATATTTCATAAATTACTTATATTTTCTATCTGTTTGGTTTTTCCTGTAATTTTTTTTTAAATTATTATTACTAAATTAAAATA